>NC_092344.1:4167735-4474270 GCF_963676685.1 Mytilus edulis
AAAACATGGAACACAAGTTTCAATAATGAACAACTGTTAAAATCTCCCTATCTCATTCGCTATAAAACCAGCTTCAATCCACCATTTTCTACTTTTGTAAATGCCTGTACCAAGTCAGGAATATGACAGTTGTTGTCCATTCGTTTGATGTGTTTTATCATTTGATTTTTCCATTTCATTAGAGACTTTCAGTTTTGAATTTCCTCAGAGTTCAGTATTTTTGTGATTTTACTTTTAACTACAGAAGATCCACATGTGTGTGGTCATATCACATCCAAGACAGACCTCCAACCTGAACATATGCCTTACCTATGCTTTACTGACTCTTCCATGGTTATCAAAAAGACAACAGCAGACCACCTCTTGTAAAAAGTTCTGTATACACCATGGAAGTGGTCTTATACAGTTTGCAGACTTTCATATTGACACAATATCAGTCCTTGTATTACTTAAGTTCCACTGGAATCTCTAATGCATTGAGACTGAATAGGGAGAAATGCCAAAACTTCAGTTTAAGATGAGGTTACATAAAGCCTTCTACATGTTTTCCTGGAATCTCTAATGCATTGAGACTGAATAGGGAGAAATGCCAAAACTTCAGTTTAAGATGAGGTTACATAAAGCCTTCTACATGTTTTCCTGGAATCTCTAATGCATTGAGACTGAATAGGGAGAAATACCAAAAGTTCAGTTTAAGATGAGGTTACATAAAGCCTTCTACATGTTTTCCTGGAATCTCTAATGCATTGAGACTGAATAGGGAGAAATGCCAAAAGTTCAGTTTAAGATGAGGTTACATAAAGCCTTCTACATGTTTTCCTGGAATCTCTAATGCATTGAGACTGAATAGGGAGAAATGCCAAAACTTCAGTTTAAGATGAGGTTACATAAAGCCTTCTACATGTTTTCCTGGAATCTCTAATGCATTGAGACTGAATAGGGAGAAATGCCAAAAGTTCAGTTTAAGATGAGGTTACATAAAGCCTTCTACATGTTTTCCTGGAATCTCTAATGCATTGAGACTGAATAGGGAGAAATGCCAAAACTTCAGTTTAAGATGAGGTTACATAAAGCCTTCTACATGTTTTCCTGGAATCTCTAATGCATTGAGACTGAATAGGGAGAAATGCCAAAACTTCAGTTTAAGATGAGGTTACATAAAGCCTTCTACATGTTTTCCTGGAATCTCTAATGCATTGAGACTGAATAGGGAGAAATGCCAAAACTTCAGTTTAAGATGAGGTTACATAAAGCCTTCTACATGTTTTCCTGGAATCTCTAATGCATTGAGACTGAATAAGGAGAAATGTCAAAACTTCAGTTTAAGATGAGGTTACATAAAGCCTTCTACATGTTTTCCTGGAATCTCTAATGCATTGAGACTGAATAGGGAGAAATGCCAAAACTTCAGTTTAAGATGAGGTTACATAAAGCCTTCTACATGTTTTCCTGGAATCTCTAATGCATTGAGACTGAATAGGAAGAAATGCCAAAACTTCAGTTTAAGATGAGGTTACTGTGAAAGTACTTTAATTCGTGGGTATCAATTTTCGTGGATTGAGCAATATTTACATGTTCGTGGGTTTTTTAATTCGTGGATTTTATTTTATTTTTTTTAAATTAAAAATTAAAGCCTTTAGAAACGAAGGTTACAAATGTTTTGAATGGTGGAAATTGCAAAGTAAGCATTGACCCCTGTAAATTGAAGTGATAACACTAATGAACCCATGATAAAGTGATCATCAAAGGTGTAAATTAGGCCATAAACATGTCACCTAAAGAAAATAGTAACATAAAAAATGATATAAACGTATCTTAAATTTTGAAATAATTCTTATCAAAATCAAGCCCAGTATGAATTTATTATTTCCCATATGTACGAGCACTATGAGGATATGAAATGAATACTTTATCATACTAGCATATCAATACCAGAAATCTGACTTTCATCGATCAAAAATATTTTTTATGAGAATTAAAAAATCAAAAGTTGTACAGTTTAGGCTATTAAAGATTAAATGAGTATAATCCTGCATGTGGTTGTAGTTCTGTGACTGCTATTAAAGTATTCTCAGATTTGGCGTTATTCAATATATTTTCAAGATTATATCAGTAGTCAAACCTACCGACGGGGATCTTTCCATGTCTTGATTTGGACAATGGTTGTTTTATTTCGTTGGAAACTTAAATTCGTGGATAAAGTCATCCACGAAAACCACGAAAATTGGTACCCCACGAATAAAAGTACTTTCACAGTACATAAAGCCTTCTACATGTTTTCCTGGAATCTCTAATGCATTGAGACTGAATAGGGAGAAATGCCAAAACTTCAGTTTAAGATGAGGTTACATAAAGCCTTCTACATGTTTTCCTGGAATCTCTAATGCATTGAGACTGAATAGGGTGAAATGCCAAAACTTCAGTTTAAGATGAGGTTACATAAAGCCTTCTACATGTTTTCCTGGAATCTCTAATGCATTGAGACTGAATAGGGTGAAATGCCAAAACTTCAGTTTAAGATGAGGTTACATAAAGCCTTCTTCACGTTTTCCCCTTGTTATTTTTGCCTGTTGTTGTTTTATAAGTTCCCATTTTGGATAAGTTACAGTGGGGTAAGTACTTTTTGCTTTATACAATATAATAATTTGGCTTAGATGTGGTTTTTGTTATCTTTTTCACTGTATCTTTTGTTATCTCTTTCACTGTATCTTTTGTTATCTCTTTCACTGTATCTTTTGTTATCTCTTTCACTGCATCTTTTGCTTAAAGTATAGGCATTATCCTATTTTGATTTTTTTTATGTAAATTTTGTTACTAAACTGATTAAGTTTATATGGAGAGGATAAGATCTTAAAATTGTTTCACTTTGTCCTTTGTCACAAACTCATGTGGTCAGGAGCTTTGTCAGTGGTTGTCAATTCTGATATTTGTAGAACATGGTGTTTATGGATTATCTTTAATTGATTGTTGCTAGTAATTTAGCATCAAATATTTACATATTCTTGATAATTTTTTATCTATTTGCAATTTTACTGACTATGACTAACAGCTTGGCTAAGTCGTTTATTGTATAGACATCTGATTACTGTGTTTTGGTTTTTCTTGTCGTTTGGTTGCTATTTCATTGAGTATATCCTAAAGCTTCTTTTATTTATATCTCTGTAAGCATTTAATGGCACAACTAAATTCACTTTTTAAGGTAAGAGCTAGTTTATGTCTAAGTTTCCTTACCCTGTTCTAGATTGAAGGTAACCCCCAACAACATAAATACATTGTATTGGGTGACGTGGTGGACAGTCCTTATCAGTACTTCTTCGGAAATTAATTGATGTCATTATATCTGAAAAATCATCATAATGTTACTCTTTACTACATATATGGTTCTCTTAAATGTACACTTATTTTCATTTATTTAGCACTTTAAAATCAAAATTCAACACTGAAAACACTTTCAACAAATATATCAATGTAGCAGTTCAAATGAGCCTAGATCTCTCATGTGATAATTAATTAGTGCATTCAGATCTAGCTAACTTTGACCTGATATGCAGTTTAATAGGGAGAAGCTTTGTCTTAAATAATTATTGTTTTCAAAGTACAAATGTTTTTCCTATCGAAGGTCATGGTTTTCTCCAGGCACTCTTGCTTCCTCCACCAATTAAAACTGGCTGCAATGAAATATCCTAAATGCAGTGCTTAAAAGTGGCGTTAAAACACCAAAAATCAATCAATCAAATCAAAGTACAAATGTTACTCAACTTGATGAATCACAAGGGAGATAACAATCAAACTTGTTTATCATAAGGGGGATAACACTTAAACTGATCAATGATAAGGGAGATAACACTCAATCTGAAAAATAATATGGGAGATAACACTCAAACAGATCAATTGTAAGGGAGATAACACTCAATCTGAAAAATAATATGGGAGATAACACTCAAACTGATTGATCATACCATAAGGGAAATAACACAAAAACTGGTCTAACCTAAGTGAGATAACACTCAAATTGATCAATGCTTATGGAAATAACATATAAACTGTCAATGATAAGATAGAGAACACTCAAATAGATCAATGCTTATGGAAATAACATATAAACTGTCAATAATAAGCAAGAGAACACTCAAATTGATCAATTATAAAGAAGATACTACTCAAACTTATCTATCATAAGGGAGATAACTAGTGTTGTGAATTTCGATAAACAATAACTAATGGAGTACTCATTGATCTTACCAAATGATACAGTACTCGCTCAGGAATATATCTACAACACGGAAACACAAAAATTTGTAATTTACATTTTGTGGTTTGTTGTTCAACAGACAAAAAAACCTCTGCATAAGTATCTGAGAAAAGAAATTACACACCATAATTAATCAATATAATTTAATGTTAACTTTTTACAAATTGTGATATGTTTAGTTTATAGTGTAAGCCTAGGTATAGCGGCTATAGCCCACATATTTTTGGAGGCATTTTAAATTACTATTCAGCACAAGCATTCGAAATTAAATGAATTGTATTTACTAGATATATATGATATCCTAAATCAGTGATGTCATCTTAATTTTTCCAACAATGTTCTCAAGAAGATATACTTTATATAATGAAGACACCAATATTCTAACAGGAAACTGATTAATTGAGTATCTAACTTGTCTAACATACAGGATAAATCACCCTAACTGATCAATGATTAGAGAAATAACCCTCTAACTGGTCTAACATAAGGGAGATACATTTGTATCACGATAACTGATCAATGAGAGAGAAATAACACTAAAACTTATCAAGGATAAGAGAAATAACCCTCTAACTGGCCTAAGTTAACATAAGGGAGATAATTCACAAGTTGATCAATCATTAGGGATATAACAAAATAAACTGTACATGACAAGTGAATGTGAACTAGCCATATTAACTTACCCAGATTTTCTTGCATAAACATCATTTGTTTTAGTTCATTGATAACTTGTGAGGAGACATGAATCAGTTTGACCAACTTCAACATATCTTTGAAACAGTCTATTCTTTCTGTCACATCATGTTCTAACCACCTGACTACACCCTTAAACACATCATCTTCTCCATTGTTACCTATAGGAAGACAAATATGAATCAATTAAACTAAGAAAATTTATAGTCAACATAACTAAAAATAAGTATTTTAAAAAGCTGTTTCAGAAATAAATGAATGATAAGGATGGAGGGTTAGAAGGCACTTCTATATTTTTGTATTAAAAATTTGCATTGATCTTTCAAACATGCTTCATGATGGATATGCTCCAAATTAAAATTTATTATTTACTGGATGTCTAATGGTTGTTCGTTTTTGAGGCTTGTACACAAAGGAGTAGGTCCGGTAAGGACCAATTTTTGCCTCAAATTTCAGGTTCATCTGACGAAAGATTTTGACCACTTTTTAAACACTTAAGGGTCTTTGAATTAATTAGTTTAGGCGAAAGATTTTAACAGATTTAGTCATTAAAAACGATCCAATTAAAGCTAAAAAAAATGTCACTTTTCAGATGGTTTTTGGAAAAAATGAAAGTGGCCGCATCCGTGTTCATCCTCAATCTTTATATATATGTTATGTATTATCATAAAATACAACTTACATTTCAATATTAAGGATGAACACGAATGCAGCCACTTTCGTTTTACACGAAAACCGTCTAAAATTTAACTAAAATGCTAGAATAATGAGGATTTCAGTAATTTAGCATGACTTAATGGTGCTAGTACCGGATATATGTGCATTGTATTGTCAAAAACAGCCCATATTTATGTAGCAGAAGCATTCTACTGTCCAATAAATAACTAAAGGTTTACATTTTAACAATTTTGTAAAACTGCTATATTTTGGGGCCAAAAAGGGGTCTTACTGAACCTACTCCTTTGTAATGTGACTTCCTGCAAACATATTGATTGTTTTAATCACTTCTAGGTATGATTCTTATTCATTATAATTATACCTAATGATAAGTCTTCAAACTTGAGAATTTTTCCAAGCCTTGATGATGAAATATTTAAGAATTCTTCAGTTTTTACTATAACAGGAAATCTTCTTTTCACTAAGCAAATAGCTTTCACTAACAATGTTGTACTGCCATATGTCTCTGCAAAGTCCCACATACCTATAAAAAAAAAAACAATCATTATTAATGTTAAATTTTAGGAAGCTTTGTAGTCCAACATACCTATTACAAATACAATGTAGAATATTAGGAAATATATACGCTTATTCTATGACTGATATTTCTTCTGCTTTCACCATCAGCATGCATAATATCTTCCTTTTATTTTTTTTATTAAAAACTGTTATTGATATCATGTGACAATAATTTATGTGTAATTTTAGTGCAATAACAATGTCCACAAGTACTTCATTTTAGAAAACACATAAAACAGAAACCTAAACAATTGGTGACATCCAAACTTTTCTCCATGTACAGGAAACACTGTTCTTTAACATCTCTCATTTGAAGTAAATCTGTTAATACGATCAAATCTTGTACTGTGTCATTGGTTACTGCAAAACAAAGTGAAAAGCACATAAGCACTTAGCAACAAACAAGAGCTGAAAAAATAGTGAAATGAAGCTACTTTATTACTTCAATTAATGTTAAAATGCTATATATTAAAAATAAATTTAAAAAACTTCCATGCCTGTTTAAATGTTTACAATTTGTACAATGTTAATTCAAATAATGGGGAGATAACTCTTGAAAATAAAAATAAATAATAATATATCTGATACATGTAATACATTTTGTACATGAATTAATATTATAGAGTGTATACACCTTAAAATCTGTATATTGCATTCTGATAAAATAGCTTTTCTTAGTAGAATATTTTGTTGACTTTCACAAATTCTTTATTTTTTCACCTAATTGGTATGTAACTGGTGATGTTTTATATGACAAGTATTGTCCAATGTCTCACACATATATGTATATGCATCATAATGAAACTCTTATATAATACATGTATGATGAAATAATGGTCAAAATTGGAATTCAACAAACACACTCCTATGTTACTATTTAGATTTTAGATATATTAGAAAATTCCAGATGACACATGATTTATTAAGTTAAGGTTATCTCATCATAGTGAATACCAATTTTTCTTGATATCGTGGGTACAGGTGAACCATGAAATTAAATATTGACAAATAACAAATGTTCTATAGGCTTGTATCCAGAATTTGGGAAAACCATGAAATTAAATGTCCACAAACATGTAAGTTATCCTTAATCCACAAATTGGTAACAACGAAATTGAATATATCCACAGTAACTACTTACCAGACAGAGATCCTGTATACATGTAAAGTAATAGAGATTTCAAAGCTTCAGGTGAGGCTTCATCTAACTGTATATGTGGCATGGATTGTGATGATTCTGATAAACCAATAGTAAACATGGCTTTAAAGTAGTCACTGTAGATCAACAGCATGGAACGATGGGCATATATTTCTTCATTATGACACTGGAATGAAAATTGTAATTTTAAAATGTAACACATAGCAATGAATTTATTTGATGTTTTCGTTTATACGTACTACTCACATTATATATTTTCCCTGATTTTAACTTTCCTCAGTACAAGAACTTCTATTTCTTGTTTTGGTTTATACATACTACTCACATTATATACTTTCCCTGATGTTAACTTTCCTCAGTACAAGAACTTCTATTTCTTGTTTTGGTTTATACGTACTACTCACATTATATACTTTCCCTGATGTTAACTTTCCTCAGTACAAGAACGTCTATTTCTCACCTTCATGAATATACAAATATAAAAATTTTCCTACCTTTACATTTTATGAGATATGAATCTGGATATAACCAGTGTATTCCAAACTCATGGAATGAGCCAGACAAAAAATCATTTGGACAGACAGAAATTTTAAAATATTTTGGTTGAATATATAGTAGAAAAGTCCAAATTTCTCTTTCGGTCAGACAAACCCTAAAACAGTTTGTCACAGACTGTATGACCATGAAAGATCTATGCATTATCATGATTATCTAACATGTGTAATGACCAATCTTCAATAACTTAAACTTGTAATGTACCGGTATATAAGACAAAAAAAATTACCATAAGTTTAACATCACACAATAACTTTAACTTGCAATGAATATAAGGCAAAAAAAATTACCATACATGTAAGTTTAACATCACACAATAACTTTAACTTGTAATGTATATAAGGCAAACAAAAATACCATAAGTTTAACATCACACAATAACTTGTCCTTCCACAGATTGTAGAATCCATCCAGAACAAGTCCACCAACATTCTTATTGTTAATTTTTATTCCATTATCTGTAGCTTTTACAACCAAACTTTCTCTGAAAATGAATCATAAACAGATAGTTAACATAATTTATAAAAGCTGTCTTAATATAATGTATTAAACCATAAGCAATTAAGTAATCATGATAATAAAACTACATTAATCCTTTTCTAAAATCTTCTTTAAACTTGGTTTTCTGGGTTTGAATAGGACATAACATGTTTTTTCAGGTGAACTTTTCCAGTGAAAAACTATAAAGTATAGCTGTTTGTTCCGAAAAGGAAAACAAAAAATGTGTAAAATGAGTGAAAATTTAGTAATAAATGGTGAAAAACATATGAAAGGGAGATAATACTAGTTTTGGCTAACCATCAATGTGTTCTGTTACACAAGTAACTCTTCAAACCTGTACAAATCATGTTGAAAATAAGTGTAGTATTTACATTGTTGATATTTATCAGTTCAAGTTTGTTTACGTTAATCAGCTGTCGGTACTATAACTGTATGCATCACCGGATGCAGTGACATGAGTTATGACTTTATCTTAGATTCCCACGATATGTATTTCTCCTTAATGATATTTAATGCTTGTTATAAAATCATGTGTATTGCTGTAGATGCTAGTTAGTTTATATTAAACCATGTAACCATAAAGTCGTATGTTTATTCCAAGGTGCCTTGAGCGCATACCCGTAGCCAGGTGGGGTTCGAGGGGTTCGGACGAACCCCCCCTTGAAAACTAATAAGCACTGTTAAAGTCGATGTTCTGTTCGAATTGTGACTGTTAAAGTCGAGTTTGTGAGTCAAACGAACCCCCCTTTGGAAAATCCTGGCTACGGGCCTGGAGCGCGTACACTACAATTTGGCGACGAGGAAAATGTATTTTTGTAAATGGATTTAGAATCCGGGAATTATTGTTTAGATATCTTATTCGGTGAACGTGATTACGAAATTATTATGGCAAAATTACTGGATTTACCAACTGTGCAATCTTTTGATTGTAACGGAGAACAATCTTCACTTTCGCAAAGATGGACTAAATGGAAGAAAAGTTTCGAATATTATATGACCGCATCTGGTGTATCCGAGGGAGCACAGAAACTAGCCTTACTTTTACATTTAATTGGACAAGATGCACAAGACATTTTTGAGACATTCACTGAAACAGGAGATACATTTGAAGATGCCGTGGCAAAGTTCGACCAATATTTTCTTCCGAAGAAAAATCAGCCGGTAGAAAGACACGTATTTGGGTCATTTTAAAAAAATGTCGAATTTTGAAATTGAAAAAAATATTAAAAGTTACTTATTCAAACAACCCTCTACATAAGCAAATCAAAACAAACAGTACTTTAAAAACAACATATTAAAAGATGCAATCTTAATGATGTCATACAAGAATATGTTGAAACATTTTTTGATCGGTGGTACATTATTTTGTCTATCCTGTTACCATTTTCAAAAGAAATTTTGGGCTATTAAGAAAAGGTTTAGATAAAATGTTAAGCTTGTTTTACGTAGACAATTAGATGGTTTTCAAGATATTAAACTTCTATATATATTCATTCTGTAATATGATAGATTATTTGCCAATTTTCCAGGTTGTACTGAAAAATGCCTCTAAAAATTGGTTTTCAAAGGTTGTAAAAATTACCACCAGTAATGCAAGTCTAAGATAGCAATTTATATTGTTCGGCATTTTTTCACCCTTTCAAATAAACCCAACATCAAGTAAATCCCTCATAAGTTAGTTTACTTTTCTCTATATTTCATTGGTAACAGGAACGTACGTTTCTGATATATTACTATATAAAAGTCTATCCTGTTACCTTTTTGTCTATCCTGTTACCGATATCAGTATTGCACCTGCGAATGCTTAATTGGGAAGATTAAGACGTTATAACCTTACGATGACTTCAAACAACGAAATATTTCATTCGTTTTCCACCTATATGTTAAGATAAAAAAAATAACCACGTTTTTGTCTACAATTGTCTATCCTGTTACTGTAACCATGGCAACCATTGTAACAGGATAGACATAACAGGATAGACAAATTTCTTCGTTTTTGATTGCTGTTGTGAAATAACTACTCCCTTTGGTGAAGTGATTATGTTTTTCTATTGTGAATTTGGTTTCCAACACGTTATTGCACTTTTTACAAGTATACTGTTGGTGTATTTAATAAAAATTGGTGGTAACAGCATAGACATGAAAAAAAGTACGCTATATTTTTTTCACTAAATGTCTTAAAATTTCTTTTCTCTACACTGTCGTTCAAGAAACGAGGCGTTTTAAATGTAAAGATTACTTTGTACTTTTGAGATCAACACTGACTGATTCAATATTCATAGGGAGAATAATTTAACGGCTGATTTAAGTAGCGGTAACAGGAAAGACATGAACCTCCTGTACGCAGATTCGATGTAGTTTGTAGATAATATGTTACATACAATGATAAAAAAGCTACGATTTTTCGTTAAAGTAATATTTAACGATCTTAAAAAGTCCCTTTTGCAGATATCAAGCTGATCAGAAAATCGCAAAAAAATCATTTGAAATGTGTTTTTCTGACACTGTACGCAGACAAATACCCCCAAAATGGGTCGTAAATGCAGTTTAATCTTATCAAAATAGATGTAAGGTGTGTTTATTATTAATGTTCTGAATCACAAATCTGACAAGCTTTCATTTAAACCATTACAACTGAAATTTCCATTAGAAATAAAAAAGTTAGCATGGGTGTACTGAAAATTCGACATTTTTTGAAAACGACCCATTTCGTAAATGTAAGCAGAACGAAAACGAGTCAATTGACAATTACGTAACAAGACTTAAAAACTTAGCAAAAACTTGTGATTTTGGAATAATGCTTAACGATGCCATTCGAGACCAGGTTGTTGATATGTGTTATTCTGCAAAATTAAGACGCCGACTTTTGCGTGAAAAGGATTTGACACTTGAAAAAGTACAAGATATAGCGAGAGCAAGTGAAGCAGCAGATCAGCATTCCGCACAATTTGAGGAAGTTCACATAAACAGAGTTCAAGTTAAACGCGACTTTAATCCAGCGAGACACCAGAGACATGACTATAATAATCACTCTAAAAGAAAAGATATCGAGTGCCATCGATGTGGCCGTACGGGGCATATAGCTAGAGAATGTACAGTTGCCATGGATAAGACGTGTCACAAATGTGGCAAGAAGGGACACTTTGCAAAGAAATGTAAGAGCAAGAAGACAACAAAGGAACAAGGAACGTTTTACAAGAAGGAAAAAGTTAGATACATGGAAGAAGAAAGTTCCGACGATTCAGAAGAATATGTATTCGCGATTGATCGATCCTCCGAAAAAAGGATTACTTTGAAAATAGGAGATGTTGTTATTCCATTCTTAGGCAGCAACCATTTGATTTTCTGGGGGGGGCTATGGTTTTTTTTTCTGGACAAATTTTTTTTTTCGCCTGCGGCGAAAAACAATCTATTTTTTTCGCAACAAGTCGAAAACAATTTTTTTCTTTCAATTTTAGCATTACATATAGTGGCAGCTGAGGGTGAAACAAACATTTTTTTTTTCTCATAATCAAAAACAAATTGTTTTTTTCTCCAAAAACTGGAAACAAACTTTTTTTTCCAAAAAAAAACATAGCCCCCCCCCCCCCCCCCCCCAGAAAATCAAATGGTTGCTGCCTTAGTTGATTCTGGAGCTACGTGTAATATCATAAATAGTGAAATAATGGGCAAATTAAAGAAATGTGGTGTCAATAAAATTCCGATTCAAGGTGCCTTGAGCGCGTACACTACAATAAGCAAATAAATTTCTGTGATATTACATCTAAATAGGATGAAAAATTTTGTCCTGCATATTTTTTTAGTTGTAATCTCTGTCCTGCATTTTTATTTTTCACTCTATTCGGTCCTGCCTTTTTTTTTTTTAGTTTATCCTGACTTTTTTTTACCTAAACATGCTAAATTGCCATCCTGACTTTTTCTTTTAAAGTGTCTCATCCTGCCTTTTTTTTAACTCAAAATTCCCGTCCTGCCTATTTTTTTCAAATTTCATCCTAGCCCCCCCATAAAAATCAAATGGTAGCTCCCTTAGTTCAAAACAGCAATAAGACAACATGTGTTGTGTTTATAAATAAATGCATGATATGTGTTCATCGAAATAAATACAATGTACATTGGTGTTTTTGTTTTTTTTCTCTGTTTGGCACTTTTTACAGAAAGACAATACTAGCGTAAATTGGCTTATTGGAAATTCTACATGATGCATTATATATAAATAAAAGTATGCTACAAACCGGTAACTAAATTTAACAGTATTTTAAATTGAAAAATTCTTTGAGTAATTTCTTTTCTCTTATACTTTCCTTATATTATCACCTTAATAAGTAGATAATAAAAAAATATAACTTGTCGAAGAAGTGTCTTTTTTATTTCGTTGTAAAATTATCTCCCTTTGAAATCAGTGCTTCAGTAATTATTAAGGAAAACTTACTCACTTTACTAGTACACACACATGTTTTTTCTCAAAACAAAGCAATAAATCATTCCTACATTCCATTATAATTACAACTAAATTACTTGTATATGTAATATCACTATGATTGAAAAATGATAGCTTGATTAAAATCAAACTCTTTATATAAGGGTATTTTTCCTTTTTAAATAGGTTTTCAATATGATGAAACCTTGAGATAAAACTATTTAAAAGTCAAACATTGCAATTAGATGGGGACAGATTTTTTTATTTTATTCACTAAATTTGCATTTCAGTAATAATTAAGGGTTCATGGTGTACAGTTGCTGTTGATAGATATTATGTAGGTATTCAGATGCTCCATCGCTTTTACAACAAATTTTTGTTTAATTCGATTTATTTGAGGTGGGCAAAATAAGCAAATAATCATAATACAGCAACTGATGAACATGCAATACAAAAAAAACAGTAAAAACCTCTTTTTTCCAGTCATTTTCACAATTTTCTACAGATTTGAAAACCGGATGTTGACATTTTTCGGAGGATTTCTATTTGAAGACTCTAGAGGGGTTCCAAGTTAGAAGGAATGGCAACCTCTGCGAATACCACGTTGTTTCAGACTTCACTTAGTCAAATTTTGGACAGTTGGACTGTCCTCAAGGTACATAATGCTTAATATGTACGGTTTTTATACGCCCGTCAAAATTTTGACGGGACGTATTATGGTATACAAATGTCCGGTGTCCGTCCGTCTGTCTGTCCGGCTGTCTGTCCGGCGTAAACATGTCGCACTGTAACTTGAGAACAACTTATCCAAATTTCATGAAACTTAATATAGTTGTTTCTTATAATGGTCAAATGATCCGTATACTTTTTGGTGAAAATAAGATTTAAACTTTTTGAGTTATGGCACTTTGTAACTACAACAGCCTGAACAGGGGTGTGTTTTTTTTCACATGTCGCACCGTCTCTCAAAAACGATTCTTGATTATAGTTTCAAACTTTACACACTTCTTAGTTATATTAATCTTAATATCTGTATACTTTTTGGTGATGATTCAAAATTTCATTTTTAAGTTATTGAGTATTTTGTAAAAAAGGGGGAGGGTTTTTTACATGTTGTGCCGTATCTCAAAAACAATTTATGATTATTGCTTAAAACTTTACACACTTCTTTGTTAAATTAATCTAAAGATTTGTATATTTTTTGGTTTTGATTCAAAATTTCATTTTTAAGTTATTGAGTGTTTTGTAAAATAAGGGGATGGTTTTTTTTACATGTCGCGCCGTATCTCAAAAACAATTTATGATTATTGCTTGAAACTGTACACCCTTCTTTGTTATATAAATCTAAAGATCTGTATACTTTTTGGTTTGATTAAAAATTTTATTTTAGTGATACTTAGTTTTTTGTAAAAAAACAAAACAGGGTGGGGGGGTTTCACATGTCCCGCCGTGTCTCAAAAACAATAAATGGTTATTGCTTAAAACTTTCTCAGAAACTATTGATGATTATTGCATTAAACTTCCACACAAGATGTCGAGCGTATCATGCGCTCATGGCGCAGCTGTTTATTTTTCCATGGTAAACCTAGTTCTATAATTTATGCCGTTTCTAGGTTAAATCATGACAAATGATCATTTCAAAAGTGACCAAATGGGATACATGTATACATATATGATATATTTTCAGTTCTCTTTGAGTAATAAATCTACACTTGTTAGACATATACCAAAAGGTGTAGAGATGAAGAGTGTCATATTTTTGTGTTGCAATAATATGAGGCAGGCATTACCTGTAAATGGGGACGAAGTCTATATGAATTTTTTTTTTTGTAACTTACATATTTGTTAGAAGAAAAGAAATACTGTAATGTTTCCGATTTTGGTTTTGTTGTTAGGGATTTTACTTGTGACGTTATGTCAGTTATGACTGCATCAGATAACGTTAATTCATACATGTACCTTAGACAAAGAATTATTAAAATTGAAATATTGGTATTGTGTTCCTTGAGTTCCTATATTTTACTAGACTATTCAAAGTGTCACGACAACGAGACCGGAAGAAGGAAGTAGATTTCTGCGTTCTGCACAAAGGCGGGAATAAAAAAAAGCGACAAAAAAATTTGAATGATTTTGAGTTCATTCATTCATCATGTTCACTAGTACAATGAAAATTTCCCGAAATTTTTTATTTTTTTATTGATTTTTATTGATTTTTCTATTGTAATAGGGGACTTCGTCCCAATATTAATGTTCTTGCATTTGAATTTGAGATAAAATTTGGTTTTCTGATGGGAGCCAACTGTGCTCCTCGTGTGCTTTCAAGATTGATTGATTGATTTATTTTGTTTTGGTTTTTTAACTCCACTTTTAAGCACCTCATATAGGCTATTTCCTGGCTGACAGTTTAATTGGTGGAGGAATCCTGAATGCCCTGAGGAAACCACTAACCTTCGATAGGAAAACTGACAATTCTAGTCAATTAAGATTGGAGTTCAGTGAACCTGCACGAGCGGGGTTCAAACTCACAACTAGACTGGCTAGTGATTACACAATACAGTAGTAACTACTTAGACCAAGAGGCCAACCAGGCCCCTACTTTCAAGACATGACAGCCACATTTCAATGACGTCTATAGGATGTGTCAACCCTACCACCCCCTCATCCATAGGACATATCATCCTTATTTTAAGTAGTATTTTTAGCTCACCTCGCCCTTCGGGCCAAGTGAGCTTTTCTCATCACTTGGCGTCCGTCGTCGTCCGTCGTTAACTTTTACAAAAATCTTCTCCTCTGAAACTACTGGGCCAAATTTAACCAAACTTGGCCACAATCAACATTGGGGTATCTAGTTTAACAAATGTGTCCGTTGACCCGGCCAACCAACCAAGATGGCTGCCATGGTTAAAAATAGAACATTGGGGTAAAATGCAGTTTTTGGCTTATATCTCTGAAACCAAAGCATTTAGAGCAAATCTGACATGAAATAAAATTGTTCTTCAAGTCAACATCAATCTGCCCTGAAATTTTCAGATGAATTGGACAACCCATTGTTGGGTTGCTGCCCCAGAATTGGTAATTTTAAGGAAATTTTGCCGTTTTTGGTTATTATCTTGAATACTATTATAGATAGAGGTAAACTGTAAACAGCAACAATGTTCAGCAAAATAAGATCTACAAATAAGTCAACATGACCAAAATGGTCAGTTGACCCTTTAAATTTTGTAAATTTTGTAAATTTTTATTCGTTTATGATATATATGCCGCCCATAGACCAAGTTGAGCGACACGGGCTCTTTAGAGCCTCTAGTTTTTAGTTGTGGTTATAACATAAAATTTAATTTAATTTTACACATACAATACTACTCAATGTATATTTGTATCTGCTTGCATTGGGTGCTGTGTTTTTATAGTGATCTCAATTTGTGTTTCCTTTACAATTTCTAGATGACAGCATAGTTAATACTTATGTGCATCAAAGCAATTAACAATCTTTAATTTAAAAATTATCTGATTTATACTTTGTTTTTATTTCAAACTAAACTTAAAAAAATATTTTAAAGATGACAGAAATTGATCTCCCATTTGGATGATCATTCTTACATGTATTATTTTCCAGTTGGTTTTTTTTTGCAAGATATTTTAAAACATCGAGTTATAAATGCAAGTCAGAAAATTATTTCAATATTGTATTAGATAATTTCATAAAACACATTTATACATTGTACATGTTATATTTATAATGTGCATTCAAAGAGTATAACAAATAAAAAGATGAAAAAATAAGTAAAAACAATATAAAACATTTACAAGTGATCCTAAACATTTACATGTAAATAAATAAATTTACGTCCAAAAAAAAACCATGGACAATGACAAAGTATGTACGATGTTGTCCTACATGTTAATTATATGTATGGCAGTTAGATCTTTTCAAGGTATGGCTGACACATTGTAGATCCTATGAACGTCATGGCAATATGGACATCAGCTTATATTGCAGATTAAATTTTAAGATTTTCCTAACAGATACAAATTCCAGTTCAAACTAATACATGTAATACTAATATTGATTCAATGTACTGTACATGTTTAAACAACACTTGTTTATCATGTTATATTTCCACATATAGTTGGCAGTGGAGCATGGGTTTGGTGGAGGTGAGAGCAGAGAAAAAGCTGAATGGATGGTATTGGCAATAGATCAGTGGTTTAAAGAAAATAGTATGTTATTTACATTAATTTAGAAGCTGAGTTACTGAATTTGTTCAGTCATGTTCACTTAATTGTTTGCATGAATTTAACGCTTTAATTTCAACAAATTTTAACTTATCCTTTTCCAATGAGGTGAAAAAGTGAGAGAAAAAAAACCACAGAAAATAAGTTTAATAATAAAAACATCGATGTGATAGTATTTGGATTTTAGAAACAAGAGGACAGAATTTTTCTAAATAACAAGTATTTTATACTGACATGATGGAATTCACATGTTTTTATTGACAAAATATTCACATTTAAATAACAGCCATACGTTCTGTACTCTTTGGGAAACTAATTTACTTTCATATATAGATAATGTATTACAATATGTTTATATATTGATAATGAGTTGTTTCTTTTAATAGAAAACCTGGATCCTTATGAAGTAGAAGAATTTCTAGCCGATATCCTTAATGCAGAATTTGATACAATAGCAGATGATGGTAGTTTACCTGAGGTAAAGTCAAGCTCACATTCTCTTAGTTATACTTTTAAAATAAAAGTAACAAATAGATCAGTATGTTAAGGATGTATTCTTCAGTCTCGTTGAAATCTTGTTCTGGAAATAATCATCAAAATTGGGTACTTTCATCATGTTCATAGGGCCGTAGCAAAAAAGGAAGTGCACACCTCATGATTTTTTCTTCACCAATTATTTTTTTACAGTCATATAAATATAAAACCCAAAACTTAGGTTAAGAAAAAAAGTTTAATACTAGAAATTTTGGATCTGCAGAGGTTTACATCCTTAAAACAAAATAATCTGCAGACCAAATTTAAAGTCATTCTTTTAAAAAGAAATTGTTTGAAAACATGTACCGTTTATGTATGACCAAAAATAAATTTACCTTAATTAAATTAAGCATATTGAAAAATTCAAAGTATTGCCTATTGGCAATCAGGAAGTGGGTATCTTAGTGACAAATTGAAACAATTTTCATTTTTAAAAGTGATGTCTTTCAGAGTGTATACCTCCCCTTCTGTTTCCTGAGCATTGTAAATTATTAACTTTAGACATGTGGAACTTTGTCTGATGACTCCAATCATGAGGCTAAAAAATATAATTAGGTTTCCCTACCAGCCTTTCTTGCTCTAAATGTTCATGTGTATCTGTACACATTTAAGCATAAGTACTATTTCCCCTATATAGTGTTTGTAAGATATATTTAAAAAAATGTTCAGCCAGGTAGATTGATAAAGTATATTTTTTATGAAGTAATTGATACAAAAAACTGAACTGAGCAGCTAACTTTGTAAACATGGTAAATGTTTGACCTTTCAGATTGTAAACATGGTAAATGTTTGACCTTTCAGATTGTAAACATGGTAAATGTTTGACCTTTCAGATTGTAAACATGGTAAATGTTTGACCTTTCAGATTGTAAACATGGTAAATGTTTGACCTTTCAGATCATGCAGATTGTAAACATGGTAAATATTTGACATTTCAGATTGTAAACATGGTAAATGTTTGACCTTTCAGATTGTAAACATGGTAAATGTTTGACATTTCAGATTGTAAACATGGTAAATGTTTGACCTTTCAGATTGTAAACATGGTAAATGTTTGACCTTTCAGATTGTAAACATGGTAAATGTTTGACCTTTCAGATCATGCAGATTGTAAACATGGTAAATATTTGACATTTCAGATTGTAAACATGGTAAATGTTTGACCTTTCAGATTGTAAACATGGTAAATGTTTGACCTTTCAGATTGTAAACATGGTAAATGTTTGACATTTCAGATTGTAAACATGGTAAATGTTTGACATTTCAGATTGTAAACATGGTAAATGTTTGACCTTTCAGATTGCTTCAATGATATGTGGTGTACACAGACTATGTAGTAACGGAGATGAACCTGCTGTGCGGCAGAGATTACAGCACTTACAAAAACCCTCTCTAAAACAGTGTGCCAGAGCTCCTAGTGATGATGAGGAGGACAATGTATGTGTAACTCAAATATCTTAACTTCTTTTACTCTTTTTTCTTTTCTTTGGCCTTCTTTTACTTTAAGGGTCCCTATACTTTAGAGTTAGCGTTCAGTCATGGTTAGGGGATGTTCTAGTTTAAGGTTATGTTTTAGGGTTAACGGTTTGAGCTAGTGTTAGTTTTAGGTATGGGTTAGGGTAAGGTTTGGGGTTAAGGATAGTTTAGAATAGCTCTATATGGGTTGGGACACCTAAAGTAAAAGAAGGCCGATAACTCAGTCAATTTAACATTTAGGTAACATGTAGTACAGTTATATTTTAACATTTAGGATAGTAAAAGTTCTTTTCAAATCTACAAGTTCAAAACTCATAGGAACAACAACTGATGAGCATATTTATACATCAACATAAAAGGTTGTAATGTCACTAAAATGTAGTTTCTATTTTAAATGTTATTGGTAAATCTATTTATAGTTTTACGTGAATTTTAATAAGCTATTTCTACAGGATGAAGATGATATGGATACAGGCCCTACACATCACCAAAACTCAACACACCGCCAGAACTTAACAAATCACCAAAATCCAACACAACCATCACAGTTAGAAGGTGCCTCATCAGAATCTATAACAAATGGAACAACATGTAAGTAAAGATCCTGTAAAAATATTTACAGAATAGAGTGGTTGATTTTTAGCTTAACTGTACATATATGTAGCTGATATAGAATAGGAAATTTAATCAGTAATAAAGTTATTAATAATTATAAAGCCAAGCTAGTAAAACAGGATTTATTAGTAAAAACGTCATCAGTAGAAACAACTACATCTAAATTTAAAAAGATTAAAAAACAGAACACTTAAAGAGTAGAATGAGTGCATTGTCATTAGTTCTTTCTAATATATTCACTAAATCTATAATAACTCCATATAAACATTATAAATCACAACAAAAATAGAGTTAACCAAAAAAAAATATGTTAATAATATGTTTAGAAGATTAAGATTACAAATTCATCATTTATTTCAGCAAATGAATCAGAAATGGAAGACGATGGATGGACAACTGTTCACAGAGGAAAAAGAAAATAACTTGTTTAGTATAGACATTATGTTGATATTTATGTGAAATGATTGTATAGTACTTATAAATGACAATGTTCACTGCTTTAAATTTGAAAAATGTTGGATTGTATTTTAGTAAATGTACTGCAGATTTATTTGATGCTGAAAGTGTGATCGATACATTTTAGGAGATACACAGATACATGTATCATCGTTGGCTATTATTGATATAATTGAAATGTGCTTAAATAATGCTCTAGATACCATGGTATTGGACCATTGTGATTTCCAGTCTAAGTAGTGTATAGCTATCCCAATTATAAGTGTGTTAAACCTGGTTTTTTCCTCCAATGATTATTATAATGAAAGACAACCAAGTATAGTTTAGTCATCTGTTCTCGATAGTAATCAGTTCTTGATAGCAATGCGCATGGTTAAAATAAAAGTAGTTCACGAAATCGCACATGTTTTCAATAGTCGGTTTTTCGAGGACAGAATAAAAACTCGCTTTAAGCATGCATTAATTTCAACATTTCAAGTTTTCAGACATTTTACAACAGTAAAAATAATATTTTCCAATTTTAACCTACTTTTCCTTATTTCAAAAACAACCCCAACTTCATCCCCTCGGTTCATAAATAGCAGGTTTTCAAATGTAAACAAAACTTAGCTATAAAAGAAGGTCAAGTCCACATACGTAATACACAATAGTAAGATGTGGTGTGACGTCGCTGTTGAAAAAAATCTATGGAACGCAGTTTGTGCCATATGTTATGAATTTTGAAATTAAATTCAATTCAATTATCGGAAAAGTGATGCCCTTAAATATTGTTACTGTGACAGTAAAATATTAATAGCAGCTGTGACAACATCTTATAACATATAAGAATTGGTTCAATAATTTAAAATAATCTAAAATATATATATTGAAGATTAATATTCAATGCATATTTTTGTCCTAGAGTGATAACTCCTAGGATATTGGTTAAAGATGCCTCAATTGATGGATAAGGCTAAAGTTCACCAAAAAAAATATGTTTCTAGAGACAAATGATAGTTAATTGATACTTTTCTTCTATTTGCTCAATTTTAAATCTTCTATTAATATCAAACATGCTTACCATACCATACTTTTCACACCTATTGAGAACTGATGATGTATTGCACACAATGTCAAAATTGAGCACAACAGATTTTTTTATTTTTCTTGATTTATGCAAGAGAAAATCGTGAGGATGATAGGAAATGAATAAAAGTATCTACTAAATTAACACAATCAGCTTTGACCACATTTATTTGAATAACTGGCCCTATGGAGCAAAAATTTGTTACACTATCGAGAACTGATAACGCTAGGATATACTATTCTGAATACATTTGACATAAAATCATTCATGTTATTTAAAGTAAAAATTTATCCAACTGATTAGAACCAGTTTAAATGCAAACAAAAAAAGAAAACTTGAGTAATTGTGAAAGTATTTAGGCATCAACTGCTTTGTTTTGATGTTCTGAATTAGGTATACTACTTTAACTTGAAGAAAATATTAAGAACTTTTTGTACAATGTACTGTTTGTTTATGTGTATGTTTGATACTGTTGATAAGTTTTATTGAAAGATAGTAAATGCAACATGAAGAAATAAACCATTTTACAAAACCATTATATTTTCTTCTTTGTGTTTTTATAGATAACTTTAAGGATGTACTTAGGTGAGGTTTTGGAATTTGTGTCAAATGTTCGGACACCTTGGTGTTTTTCCATATAATACAATGTAAAATATTTTGCCCCATAACACCCATTTATTTTTTCATATAAGACTTAATAGCTCATAAAAAAGTCATTTACCAAAAATTTAAATGATTCTTGATTTTCTTTCTTTTGTTTTGAGACCCAAATAATAACAATGCAAAAAAAACGTTAAAGTCCGAGTCAGCCTTTTCCCAATATTTTAAATCTCAAATATCTCGAGAAGGAGGTCCATGACCTATCATTATATTTAGCTAATCTTTATCCTTAATTTATGCTTCATTAGCTTATAGTATCAATTTCTTAATTTTTACCTAACCTCACCTAAGAACATCCTTAAGTGTTATCCCTTCTTTCATTGAGTTTCAATTAGGTCAACTGAATATGGTCTTGTTAGTTGAAAGAGGCTTTGAACTAGCTTTCAGTTCTGGTAACTACCAGCACTATTATCAATATTCTTTACTTTGTGTCATGTTTTTTTCCCTTATCTTGTTTTTTTGTTAAGCACCCATCTTCTCAAATATGCCCTTTCAAACTAGCTTTTACAATTTCTTTGAATGTTTTGCTGTTTAACCACTGTCCCAGGTTATCAGAAAGGTTTTGATTAACATTGGAGACAATAGGGTGTTTTGCTGTTTAACCACTGTCCCAGGTTATCAGGAAGGTTTTGATTAATATTGGAGACAATAGGGTGCTTTGCTGTTTAACCACTGTCCCTGGTTATCAGGAAGGTTTTGATTAACATTGGAGACAATAGGGTGTTTTGTTGTTTAACCACTGTCCAAGGTTATTAGGAAGGTTTTGATTAACATTGGAGACAATAGGGTGTTTTGCTGTTTAACCACTGTCCCAGGTTATCAGGAAGGTTTTGATTAATATTGGAGACAATAGGGTGCTTTGCTGTTTAACCACTGTCCCAGGTTATCAGTAAGGTTTTGATTAACATTGGAGACAATAGGGTGTTTTGCTGTTTAACCACTGTCCCAGGTTATCAGTAAGGTTTTGATTAACATTGGAGACAATAGGGTGTTTTGCTGTTTAACCACTGTCCCAGGTTATCAGGAAGGTTTTGATTAACATTGGAGACAATAGGGTGTTTTGCTGTTTAACCACTGTCCCAGGTTATCAGGAAGGTTTTGATTAACATTGGAGACAATAGGGTGTTTTGCTGTTTAACCACTGTCCCTGGTTATCAGTAAGGTTTTGATTAACATTGGAGACAATAGGGTGCTTTGCTGTTTAACCACTGTCCCAGGTTATCAGGAAGGTTTTGATTAACATTGGAGACAATAGGGTGTTTTGCTGTTTAACCACTGTCCCTGGTTATCAGGAAGGTTTTGATTAATATTGGAGACAATAGGGTGTTTTGCTGTTTAACCACTGTCCAAGGTTATTAGGAAGGTTTTGATTAACATTGGAGACAAAAGGGTGTTTTGCTGTTTAACCACTGTCCCAGGTTATCAGGAAGGTTTTGATTAATATTGGAGACAATAGGGTGTTTTGCTGTTTAACCACTGTCCAAGGTTATCAGTAAGGTTTTGATTAACATTGGAGAGAATAGGGTGTTTTGCTGTTTAACCACTGTCCCAGGTTATCAGGAAGGTTTTGATTAACATTGGAGACAATAGGGTGTTTTGCTGTTTAACCACTGTCCAAGGTTATCAGTAAGGTTTTGATTAACATTGGAGAGAATAGGGTGTTTTGCTGTTTAACCACTGTCCCTGGTTATCAGAAAGGTTTTGATTAAGATTGGAGACAATAGGGTGTTTTGCTGTTTAACCACTGTCCCAGGTTATCTTGAAGGTTTTGATTAATATTGGAGACAATA
The DNA here is from genome assembly GCF_963676685.1 of Mytilus edulis. Classification (NCBI taxonomy): domain Eukaryota; kingdom Metazoa; phylum Mollusca; class Bivalvia; order Mytilida; family Mytilidae; genus Mytilus; species Mytilus edulis. The sequence goes on from NC_092344.1 coordinate 4,191,382, forward strand.
GGGTGTTTTGCTATTTAACCACTGTCCCAGGTTATCAGGAAGGTTTTGATTAATATTGGAGACAATAGGGTGTTTTGCTGTTTAACCACTGTCCCAGGTTATAAGTAAGGTTTTGATTAACATTGGAGACAATAGGGAGTTTTGCTGTTTAACCACTGTCCCTGGTTATCAGGAAGGTTTTGATTAACATTAGAGACAATAGGGTGTTTTGCTGTTTAACCACTGTCCCTGGTTATCAGGAAGGTTTTGATTAATATTGGAGACAATAGGGTGTTTTGCTGTTTAACCACTGTCCAAGGTTATCAGGAAGGTTTTGATTAACATTGGAGACAATAGGGTGTTTTGCTGTTTAACCACTGTCCCAGGTTATCAGGAAGGTTTTGATTAATATTGGAGACAATAGGGTGTTTTGCTGTTTAACCACTGTCCCTGGTTATAAGTAAGGTTTTGATTAACATTGGAGACAATAGGGTGCTTTGCTGTTCAACCACTGTCCAAGGTTATTAGGAAGGTTTTGATTAACATTGGAGACAATAGGGTGTTTTGCTGTTTAACCACTGTCCCAGGTTATCAGGAAGGTTTTGATTAACATTGGAGACAATAGGGTGTTTTGCTGTTTAACCACTGTCACAGGTTATCAGGAAGGTTTTGATTAACATTGGAGACAATAGGGTGTTTTGCTGTTTAACCACTGTCCCAGGTTATCAGGAAGGTTTTGATTAACATTGGAGACAATAGGGTGTTTTGCTGTTTAACCACTGTCCCTGGTTATCAGGAAGGTTTTGATTAACATTGGAGACAATAGGGTGTTTTGCTGTTTAACCACTGTCCCAGGTTATCAGGAAGGTTTTGATTAACATTGGAGACAATAGGGTGTTTTGCTGTTCAACCACTGTCCAAGGTTATCAGGAAGGTTTTGATTAACATTGGAGACAATAGGGTGTTTTGCTGTTTAACCACTGTCCAAGGTTATTAGGAAGGTTTTGATTAACATTGGAGACAATAGGGTGTTTTGCTGTTTAACCACTGTCCCAGGTTATTAGGAAGGTTTTGATTAACATTGGAGACAATAGGGTGTTTTGCTGTTTAACCACTGTCCCTGGTTATCAGGAAGGTTTTGATTAATATTGGAGACAATAGGGTGTTTTGCTGTTTAACCACTGTCCAAGGTTATCAGGAAGGTTTTGATTAACATTGGAGACAATAGGGTGTTTTGCTGTTTAACCACTGTCCCTGGTTATAAGTAAGGTTTTGATTAACATTGGAGACAATAGGGTGTTTTGCTGTTCAACCACTGTCCAAGGTTATTAGGAAGGTTTTGATTAACATTGGAGACAATAGGGTGTTTTGCTGTTTAACCACTGTCCCAGGTTATCAGGAAGGTTTTGATTAACATTGGAGACAATAGGGTGTTTTGCTGTTTAACCACTGTCACAGGTTATCAGGAAGGTTTTGATTAACATTGGAGACAATAGGGTGTTTTGCTGTTTAACCACTGTCCCAGGTTATCAGGAAGGTTTTGATTAACATTGGAGACAATAGGGTGTTTTGCTGTTTAACCACTGTCCCTGGTTATCAGGAAGGTTTTGATTAACATTGGAGACAATAGGGTGTTTTGCTGTTTAACCACTGTCCCAGGTTATCAGGAAGGTTTTGATTAACATTGGAGACAATAGGGTGTTTTGCTGTTCAACCACTGTCCAAGGTTATCAGGAAGGTTTTGATTAACATTGGAGACAATAGGGTGTTTTGCTGTTTAACCACTGTCCAAGGTTATTAGGAAGGTTTTGATTAACATTGGAGACAATAGGGTGTTTTGCTGTTTAACCACTGTCCGTGGTTATCAGGAAGGTTTTGATTAATATTGGAGACAATAGGGTGTTTTGCTGTTTAACCACTGTCCCAGGTTATCAGTAAGGTTTTGATTAACATTGGAGACAATAGGGTGTTTTGCTGTTTAACCACTGTCCGTGGTTATCAGGAAGGTTTTGATTAACATTGGAGACAATAGGGTGTTTTGCTGTTTAACCACTGTCCCAGGTTATCAGTAAGGTTTTGATTAACATTGGAGACAATAGGGTGTTTTGCTGTTTAACCACTGTCCCAGGTTATTAGGAAGGTTTTGATTAACATTGGAGACAATAGGGTGTTTTGCTGTTTAACCACTGTCCCTGGTTATCAGGAAGGTTTTGATTAATATTGGAGACAATAGGGTGTTTTGCTGTTTAACCACTGTCCAAGGTTATCAGGAAGGTTTTGATTAACATTGGAGACAATAGGGTGTTTTGCTGTTTAACCACTGTCACAGGTTATCAGTAAGGTTTTGATTAATATTGGAGACAATAGGGTGTTTTGCTGTTTAACCACTGTCTCAGGTTATAAGTAAGGTTTTGATTAACATTGGAGAGAATAGGGTGCTTTGCTGTTTAACCACTGTCCCTGGTTATCAGGAAGGTTTGATTAACATTGGAGACAATAGGGTGTTTTGCTGTTTAACCACTGTCCCAGGTTATCAGGAAGGTTTTGATTAATATTGGAGACAATAGGGTGTTTTGCTGTTCAACCACTGTCCAAGGTTATCAGGAAGGTTTTGATTAACATTGGAGACAATAGGGTGTTTTGCTGTTTAACCACTGTCCCTGGTTATCAGGAAGGTTTTGATTAACATTGGAGACACTAGGGTGTTTTGCTGTTTAACCACTGTCCCTGGTTATCAGGAAGGTTTTGATTAACATTGGAGACAAAAGGGTGTTTTGCTGTTTAACCACTGTCCCAGGTTATCAGGAAGGTTTTGATTAACATTGGAGACAATAGGGTGTTTTGCTGTTTAACCACTGTCCCAGGTTATAAGTAAGGTTTTGATTAACATTGGAGACAATAGGGTGTTTTGCTGTTTAACCACTGTCCCAGGTTATAAGTAAGGTTTTGATTAACATTGGAGACAATAGGGTGTTTTGCTGTTTAACCACTGTCCCAGGTTATCAGTAAGGTTTTGATTAACATTGGAGACAATAGGGTGTTTTGCTGTTTAACCACTGTCCCTGGTTATCAGTAAGGTTTTGATTAAGATTGGAGACAAAAGGGTGTTTTGCTGTTTAACCACTGTCCCAGGTTATCAGGAAGGTTTTGATTAACATTGGAGACAATAGGGTGTTTTGCTGTTTAACCACTGTCCCTGGTTATCAGGAAGGTTTTGATTAACATTGGAGACAAAAGGGTGTTTTGCTGTTTAACCACTGTCCCAGGTTATCAGGAAGGTTTTGATTAACATTGGAGACAATAGGGTGTGTAGCGGATCACATCATTCAGGCATCAAATTATACATAAGGCGATAACTCGAGTATGCGGTCTATAAGTATCTTTTATTTCTTCAAAATTACATTTAATTTTGGCTTCTTATACTTTATATCATATCAACCGATTCTCTACAATAAAATACAAATACACATTAACATACATCGTATTTGTCTTTTTGTAAAGTAAAAATATAACTTAAAACACGAATAGCATAATACTAATCAAACAATATGATTCACTTTCTTTCACTCTTCATAAGTAACTTGTTAAATTAAAAAGTTAATTAGAATAAATATTAATTTATATTTAAATACTTTTACAATTCTTAATATTTCTTCTTTAAATAAATATTGTTCTTAAAAATGTACATAAATTATCTCTTACCGATTATGATCTCTCTATAAAAATAACGATGTGTCTCCGAATATCAAATAATTTGTAATGAATAAAAACTAGACAACGTAACTAACGTACGTAAAAGGCTAAACGTCATAAAACTTTAAAAACGGGAAATATAACAATTCATAAGAGCGCAACGTTACATGTATGCGCAAATACCCAAAAATCGTATCTACAAATAAAATAAATAACTTCAGTAATAATAAATGAAGTAACCCAACAATTTGGAATTACATTTCAAATCTAACACTCCCCACCATGACATTTCTTAAAATTGTCATCACACAAAAAACTAATAAAATATCAATTAATTATTGTAAATTCTATTGAGAACATTCAAGTATGCATAATTTAGTTACTGGTCTTAAAAATTTTGACTCTTTTGTTTTGATCACACAACTACGTATAAGACTATCGCGGCTCCTAATGACCTCAATTACTCGGCCCAAGGGCCACTGTCCTCTCGACGTATGGTCATCTGCAACGATTACAATGTCGTCAATCTTTACATCTCGTTGTTCTCTTTGCCATTTATTTCTCTGTTGTAAAGTTGGCAAATATTCACGTAACCAACGTCTCCAGAATACATTGGCTAAGTATTGTATCTGCTTCCACCACCTTTTAGCATACACATCTTTCTCGTCAAACACCCCTTGCGGTATTGAAGTGTTGTTTTTCATTAGTAATAACATATTCGGTGTGAGAACTGGCAAATCTCGAGAATCATTACTGACTGCTGTTATCGGTCTATCATTGACGATTCTTTCGGCTTCAGCCATAAAGGTTAGTAACTGTTCATCGGTAAGCAGTTGTTCATTTGCAAGAGCTCTGAGAATTTTGCGTGTCGTACGAATCATTCTTTCCCATACACCACCACGATGACTAGCGTTTGGCGGATTGAAAGTCCAATTAATATCCTTGTGTGACATGTAACTGGATATTTTTGTTTTGTTCCATTGATCAATATATTTCCGAAGTTCCGATTCTCCACTGACAAGATTTGTCCCGTTATCACTATACACCTTTTCAGGTATGCCTCGCCTGCTCGTAAAACGTTGGAAAGCAGAAATAAAGGAATCTGTAGTCAAACTATGAGCTACTTCTATGTGAACAGCTCTTGTTGTCAGACATGTAAAAAGGCAACCGTATCTTTTAACGACTGAACGTCCAACTTTAACATTTAATGGACCAAAGTAGTCTATTCCAACAAAGGTAAATGGTGGTTTATCAGGAGTTTTCTGATCGTCTATAACAGAAGCCATCTTCTGAAAACAAAGCGGTGCTTGATATCGTCTACATCTTACACACCTGTTCAAAACTGTTCGGACAGTACTAGGTCCTTTTAAAATCCAATACTTTTCCCGTAATGATGCTAGCACTTGTGCCATTCCTGTATGACCATTTTGTTCATGAAACGACCTGATTATCAAAGTGGTCACGTGATGAGAATTTGGTATAATGACCGGACATTTGCTTAGTGACAAGTTGAGACGTCCCTTGACGCGCAATAACCCATCATGCATAACAGGATTTAAAGATGCTAAACGACTATCTTTCTTAACAGGATTTTGCTTTTCAATCATTTTGATTTCATTTAAGAATGATTCTTGTTGTACATGTATCAATATATACCTTGTTGCTTCCTGTAATTCATCAGCATTTAAGCTGTCTGTCTTTATTTCGTCGTCTCGTTTTAAGAAACGACGTATACAATATTTCTTGAAACGGATTAGCCATGCTACAGTCCGTTGTAATAATTGCCAGTTTGAAAAGAATGTAATTATATCGCGTATCGAATCAGTTGTAGTTGAGTTAATCATAACGACCCTTTTGATCTCAATGTCTTGCTCGTCTACCGTTGATACAGCTTTTGGTTTCGGCCATTCATACGAGTCTTTCAACAAGAATTCTGGTCCATGGAGCCAAAATTTGATCTGTTTATTTTCTGTTGCAAGAATGCCTCTAGATGCTATGTCGGCAGGATTTGATCTTGTATCTACATATCGCCACTGACCTGGTGATGTCAACTCGTGAATGCTGCTTAATCTGTTTGCAACAAATGTTTTAAAACGACGAGATTCATTCTTAATGTATCCAAGTACTATCATAGAGTCGGTCCAAAATACTACGCTGTCAATCTTAATCTCTAATTCGTCTCTAATTATTTCGTAAAGTTTGCAAGCAACAACGGCACCTGATAACTCTAGTCTGGGAATCGTTGTCTGTTTTAATGGCGCTAAACGAGATTTTCCCAGAATAAGTGAACAGTTCACTTTTCCATTAGTGTCTACTAGACGTAAGTAAGCGCATGCTCCATAACCAATTTCAGAACCATCGCTAAATATATGAAGTTGAGCATCAGATATTTCTTTCATGTCTTTTGTCTTGAAGCATCTAGGTATTGATATATTTTCAATTTCTGGCAGTGTCGATTTCCATTTTATCCATTCTTCTTCTTTTTCTTTTGGTATAGGATCGTCCCATCCAAGCTTAATTGGCTGTTTACTTAGATCTTGTAATATAATCTTCCCTTTTAAAATGATTGGCGCTATGAGTCCCAGTGGATCAAATATCGAACTTACCGTAGAAGTTATTCCGCGTCTTGTCAGCGGCTTCTCCTCGAGTTTGACTTTATATTTGATGGCATCATCATTTACGTCCCATATTACGCCTATTGCGCGATCGGTCGGCAAAGCTGTGTTTGACTTCAAAATTTCAACTGAAGGTGCTCGTTCCGAATTCGGTATTTCGTTTATAACGACTTTACTGTTACTTAACCACTTCGTTAATCGGAATCCACCACGTTTCATAATTTCTCGTAAATCCGTTGCAAGCTGAACGGCCCTTTCTTCCGTGTCCACTGACTTCAAGAGGTCGTCTACATAAAAGTTTCTCTCTACGGTTGATGCTATCTCTGTTTCAAATAACTCACCGTTGTCAATAGCTGTCTTTTTCAATGCGTATGCGGCACAACTGGGCGATGATGTTGCACCAAACAGATGAACCTGCATCTGGTAACATTTTGGCTGTACTTTTAAGTTTCCATTAGGCCACCATAAAAATCGTAAAGCATCACAGTCATCGTCTTTCACGCGGACTTGATGAAACATAGCCTCTATATCAGCAGCTAATGCAATGTGGTCTTGTCTAAATCTCATTAGAACTCCTACCAAGCTGTTCATAAAGTCTGGACCTTGTAATAATCGGCTATTTAGCGAAACATCTTTAAATTTGGCTGCACAGTCGAAGACTACTCTCACCTTTCCGGGTTTATGTTCATTTGTGACAGGGTGGTGTGGAAGGTACCATATGTGACTTGACTCATTACTTACATCAGTAACTTCTTTTGCATATCCTTTTTGTATATAATCACTTACCGTTGCTGTGTACATCTCATGCAGCTTCGGATCATGTGACAATTTGCGGTGTAATTGATTTAATCGAGCATGTGCTAAAGGCAAATTATTCGGCAATTTTACATTTTCATCCCGCCACGGTAATCCGAGTTTATAGTGTCCATCATCATAGGCTATTGTTGACTCCATTGTTTTCAAGGCGCGTTTATCCTCCAGAGACATGCATACTTTCTCCGTGCTAGGCTGATCGAGAAAATCAGTAGTCCAAAGTCGCTCTAACTGCTGCTGCAAAAGTACATTATCTGCATGCTCAAAATTGATGTTAACTACATCACTGGTGCTTGTGTTGTTGATTGGTCCTCTAACGATCCATCCTAAGCGTGTTCGTACGGCATATGGCTCATGACTACTTCCTGAACGCACTTCTATGGGAATATGTGCTTCTGGTGTATCGGTGCCTATTAGAAGCAGAACTTTATTGCTGCTTATTTCTGGTATATTTAAAATATCTGACAAGTGTTTAATACTCTTAATATCTTTATTATTTGCGGCTGAGTGTGTCGATATCGGTAGATTTTTAACTGACCATACCTTACTAAGTGTTATCGGACAGTTGCTGCCAACTGATTGTACATGTAAGTCAACCTCTTGACCTTCATGTCGGACTCGCTGTGCTGTTGCTGTTGTCATTTTAAATGTAACCGGTCTACTTTCGGTTTCTAGCATTTTTATCAAACGCTCGTCACATAACGTTTTATCCGCTCCATCATCAATCAAGGCATAAGTTTGACAAGTTTTTCCATTTGACCCTTTAACCTCGGCGGGTATAATTCCTAGACAATTCTTAATAACTGTCATGGTGGGGAGTGTTAGATTTGAAATGTAATTCCAAATTGTTGGGTTACTTCATTTATTATTACTGAAGTTATTTATTTTATTTGTAGATACGATTTTTGGGTATTTGCGCATACATGTAACGTTGCGCTCTTATGAATTGTTATATTTCCCTTTTTTAAAGTTTTATGACGTTTAGCCTTTTACGTACGTTAGTTACGTTGTCTAGTTTTTATTCATTACAAATTATTTGATATTCGGAGACACATCATAATTTTATAGAGAGATCATAATCGAGAATTGTAGCGGATCACATCATTCAGGCATCAAATTATACATAAGGCGATAACTCGAGTATGCGGTCTATAAGTATCTTTTATTTCTTCAAAATTACATTTAATTTTGGCTTCTTATACTTTATATCATATCAACCGATTCTCTACAATAAAATACAAATACACATTAACATACATCGTATTTGTCTTTTTGTAAAGTAAAAATATAACTTAAAACACGAATAGCATAATACTAATCAAACAATATGATTCACTTTCTTTCACTCTTCATAAGTAACTTGTTAAATTAAAAAGTTAATTAGAATAAATATTAATTTATATTTAAATACTTTTACAATTCTTAATATTTCTTCTTTAAATAAATATTGTTCTTAAAAATGTACATAAATTATCTCTTACCGATTGCTGTTTAACCACTGTCCCTGGTTATCAGGAAGGTTTTGATTAACATTGGAGACAAAAGGGTGTTTTGCTGTTTAACCACTGTCCCAGGTTATCAGGAAGGTTTTGATTAACATTGGAGACAATAGGGTGTTTTGCTGTTTAACCACTGTCCCAGGTTATAAGTAAGGTTTTGATTAACATTGGAGACAATAGGGTGTTTTGCTGTTTAACCACTGTCCCAGGTTATAAGTAAGGTTTTGATTAACATTGGAGACAATAGGGTGTTTTGCTGTTTAACCACTGTCCCTGGTTATCAGTAAGGTTTTGATTAAGATTGGAGACAATAGGGTGTTTTGCTGTTTAACCACTGTCCCAGGTTATAAGTAAGGTTTTGATTAACATTGGAGAGAATAGGGTGTTTTGCTGTTTTACCACTGTCCCAGGTTATCAGGAAGGTTTTGATTAATATTGGAGACAATAGGGTGTTTTGCTGTTTAACCACTGTCCCAGGTTATCAGGAAGGTTTTGATTAATATTGGAGACTATAGGGTGTTTTGCTGTTTAACCACTGTCCCAGGTTATCAAAAAGGTTTTGATTAACATTGGAGACAATAGGGTGTTTTGCTGTTTAACCACTGTCCCAGGTTATCAGAAAGGTTTTGATTAACATTGGAGACAATAGGGTGTTTTGCTGTTTAACCACTGTCCCTGGTTATAAGTAAGGTTTTGATTAACATTGGAGACAATAGGGTGTTTTGCTGTTTAACCACTGTCCCAGGTTATCAAGAAGGTTTTGATTAACATTGGAGAGAATAGGGTGTTTTGCTGTTTAACCACTGTCCCTGGTTATCAGGAAGGTTTTGATTAACATTGGAGACAATAGGGTGCTTTGCTGTTTAACCACTGCCCCAGGTTATCAGGAAGGTTTTGATTAATATTGGAGACAATAGGGTGTTTTGCTGTGTAACCACTGTCCCAGGTTATCAGGAAGGTTTTGATTAATATTGGAGACAATAGGGTGTTTTGCTGTTTAACCACTGTCCCAGGTTATCAAAAAGGTTTTTATTAACATTGGAGACAATAGGGTGTTTTGCTGTTTAACCACTGTCCCAGGTTATTAGGAAGGTTTTGATTAACATTGGAGACAATAGGGTGTTTTGCTGTTTAACCACTGTCCCAGGTTATCAGGAAGGTTTTGATTAACATTGGAGACAATAGGGTGTTTTGCTGTTTAACCACTGTCCCTGGTTATCAGGAAGGTTTTGATTAACATTGGAGACAATAGGGTGTTTTGCTGTTTAACCACTGTCCCAGGTTATCAGGAAGGTTTTGATTAACATTGGAGACAATAGGGTGTTTTGCTGTTCAACCACTGTCCAAGGTTATCAGGAAGGTTTTGATTAACATTGGAGACAATAGGGTGTTTTGCTGTTTAACCACTGTCCCTGGTTATCAGGAAGGTTTTGATTAATATTGGAGACAATAGGGTGTTTTGCTGTTTAACCACTGTCCAAGGTTATCAGGAAGGTTTTGATTAACATTGGAGACAATAGGGTGTTTTGCTGTTTAACCACTGTCACAGGTTATCAGTAAGGTTTTGATTAATATTGGAGACAATAGGGTGTTTTGCTGTTTAACCACTGTCTCAGGTTATAAGTAAGGTTTTGATTAACATTGGAGAGAATAGGGTGCTTTGCTGTTTAACCACTGTCCCTGGTTATCAGGAAGGTTTGATTAACATTGGAGACAATAGGGTGTTTTGCTGTTTAACCACTGTCCCAGGTTATCAGGAAGGTTTTGATTAATATTGGAGACAATAGGGTGTTTTGCTGTTCAACCACTGTCCAAGGTTATCAGGAAGGTTTTGATTAACATTGGAGACAATAGGGTGTTTTGCTGTTTAACCACTGTCCCTGGTTATCAGGAAGGTTTTGATTAACATTGGAGACAATAGGGTGTTTTGCTGTTTAACCACTGTCCCTGGTTATCAGGAAGGTTTTGATTAACATTGGAGACAAAAGGGTGTTTTGCTGTTTAACCACTGTCCCAGGTTATCAGGAAGGTTTTGATTAACATTGGAGACAATAGGGTGTTTTGCTGTTTAACCACTGTCCCAGGTTATTAGGAAGGTTTTGATTAACATTGGAGACAATAGGGTGTTTTGCTGTTTAACCACTGTCCCAGGTTATCAGGAAGGTTTTGATTAATATTGGAGACAATAGGGTGTTTTGCTGTTTAACCACTGTCCCAGGTTATAAGTAAGGTTTTGATTAACATTGGAGACAATAGGGTGTTTTGCTGTTTAACCACTGTCCCAGGTTATAAGTAAGGTTTTGATTAACATTGGAGACAATAGGGTGTTTTGCTGTTTAACCACTGTCCCAGGTTATCAGTAAGGTTTTGATTAACATTGGAGACAATAGGGTGTTTTGCTGTTTAACCACTGTCCCTGGTTATCAGTAAGGTTTTGATTAAGATTGGAGACAAAAGGGTGTTTTGCTGTTTAACCAATGTCCCAGGTTATCAGGAAGGTTTTGATTAACATTGGAGACAATAGGGTGTTTTGCTGTTTAACCACTGTCCCTGGTTATCAGGAAGGTTTTGATTAACATTGGAGACAAAAGGGTGTTTTGCTGTTTAACCACTGTCCCAGGTTATCAGGAAGGTTTTGATTAACATTGGAGACAATAGGGTGTTTTGCTGTTTAACCACTGTCCCTGGTTATCAGGAAGGTTTTGATTAACATTGGAGACAAAAGGGTGTTTTGCTGTTTAACCACTGTCCCAGGTTATCAGGAAGGTTTTGATTAACATTGGAGACAATAGGGTGTTTTGCTGTTTAACCACTGTCCCAGGTTATAAGTAAGGTTTTGATTAACATTGGAGACAATAGGGTGTTTTGCTGTTTAACCACTGTCCCAGGTTATCAGGAAGGTTTTGATTAACATTGGAGACAATAGGGTGTTTTGCTGTTTAACCACTGTCCCAGGTTATCAGGAAGGTTTTGATTAATATTGGAGACAATAGGGTGTTTTGCTGTTCAACCACTGTCCAAGGTTATCAGGAAGGTTTTGATTAACATTGGAGACAATAGGGTGTTTTGCTGTTTAACCACTGTCCCTGGTTATCAGGAAGGTTTTGATTAACATTGGAGACAATAGGGTGTTTTGCTGTTTAACCACTGTCCCTGGTTATCAGGAAGGTTTTGATTAACATTGGAGACAAAAGGGTGTTTTGCTGTTTAACCACTGTCCCAGGTTATCAGGAAGGTTTTGATTAACATTGGAGACAATAGGGTGTTTTGCTGTTTAACCACTGTCCCAGGTTATTAGGAAGGTTTTGATTAACATTGGAGACAATAGGGTGTTTTGCTGTTTAACCACTGTCCCAGGTTATCAGGAAGGTTTTGATTAATATTGGAGACAATAGGGTGTTTTGCTGTTTAACCACTGTCCCAGGTTATCAAAAAGGTTTTTATTAACATTGGAGACAATAGGGTGTTTTGCTGTTTAACCACTGTCCCAGGTTATTAGGAAGGTTTTGATTAACATTGGAGACAATAGGGTGTTTTGCTGTTTAACCACTGTCTCAGGTTATCAGTAAGGTTTTGATTAACATTGGAGACAATAGGGTGCTTTGCTGTTTAACCACTGTCCCTGGTTATCAGGAAGGTTTTGATTAACATTGGAGACAATAGGGTGTTTTGCTGTTTAACCACTGTCCCTGGTTATCAGGAAGGTTTTGATTAACATTGGAGACAATAGGGTGTTTTGCTGTTTAACCACTGTCCAAGGTTATCAGTAAGGTTTTGATTAACATTGGAGAGAATAGGGTGTTTTGCTGTTTAACCACTGTCCCAGGTTATCAGGAAGGTTTTGATTAACATTGGAGACAATAGGGTGTTTTGCTGTTCAACCACTGTCCAAGGTTATCAGGAAGGTTTTGATTAACATTGGAGACAATAGGGTGTGTTGCTGTTTAACCACTGTCCCAGGTTATCAGGAAGGTTTTGATTAATATTGGAGACAATAGGGTGTTTTGCTGTTTAACCACTGTCCCAGGTTATCAGGAAGGTTTTGATTAATATTGGAGACAATAGGGTGTTTTGCTATTTAACCACTGTCCCAGGTTATCAAAAAGGTTTTTATTAACATTGGAGACAATAGGGTGTTTTGCTGTTTAACCACTGTCCCAGGTTATTAGGAAGGTTTTGATTAACATTGGAGACAATAGGGTGTTTTGCTGTTTAACCACTGTCTCAGGTTATCAGGAAGGTTTTGATTAACATTGGAGAGAATAGGGTGTTTTGCTGTTTTACCACTGTCCCAGGTTATCAGGAAGGTTTTGATTAATATTGGAGACAATAGGGTGTTTTGCTGTTTAACCACTGTCCCAGGTTATCAGGAAGGTTTTGATTAATATTGGAGACTATAGGGTGTTTTGCTGTTTAACCACTGTCCCAGGTTATCAAAAAGGTTTTGATTAACATTGGAGACAATAGGGTGTTTTGCTGTTTAACCACTGTCCCAGGTTATCAGAAAGGTTTTGATTAACATTGGAGACAATAGGGTGTTTTGCTGTTTAACCACTGCCCCAGGTTATCAGGAAGGTTTTGATTAATATTGGAGACAATAGGGTGTTTTGCTGTGTAACCACTGTCCAAGGTTATCAGGAAGGTTTTGATTAATATTGGAGACAATAGGGTGTTTTGCTGTTTAACCACTGTCACAGGTTATCAGGAAGGTTTTGATTAACATTGGAGACAATAGGGTGTTTTGCTGTTTAACCACTGTCCCAGGTTATCAGGAAGGTTTTTATTAATATTGGAGACAATAGGGTGTTTTGCTGTTTAACCACTGTCCCAGGTTATCAAAAAGGTTTTTATTAACATTGGAGACAATAGGGTGTTTTGCTGTTTAACCACTGTCCCAGGTTATTAGGAAGGTTTTGATTAACATTGGAGACAATAGGGTGTTTTGCTGTTTAACCACTGTCTCAGGTTATCAGTAAGGTTTTGATTAACATTGGAGACAATAGGGTGCTTTGCTGTTTAACCACTGTCCCTGGTTATCAGGAAGGTTTTGATTAACATTGGAGACAATAGGGTGTTTTGCTGTTTAACCACTGTCCCTGGTTATCAGGAAGGTTTTGATTAACATTGGAGACAATAGGGTGTTTTGCTGTTTAACCACTGTCCAAGGTTATCAGTAAGGTTTTGATTAACATTGGAGAGAATAGGGTGTTTTGCTGTTTAACCACTGTCCCAGGTTATCAGGAAGGTTTTGATTAACATTGGAGACAATAGGGTGTTTTGCTGTTCAACCACTGTCCAAGGTTATCAGGAAGGTTTTGATTAACATTGGAGACAATAGGGTGTGTTGCTGTTTAACCACTGTCCCAGGTTATCAGGAAGGTTTTGATTAATATTGGAGACAATAGGGTGTTTTGCTGTTTAACCACTGTCCCAGGTTATCAGGAAGGTTTTGATTAATATTGGAGACAATAGGGTGTTTTGCTATTTAACCACTGTCCCAGGTTATCAAAAAGGTTTTTATTAACATTGGAGACAATAGGGTGTTTTGCTGTTTAACCACTGTCCCAGGTTATTAGGAAGGTTTTGATTAACATTGGAGACAATAGGGTGTTTTGCTGTTTAACCACTGTCTCAGGTTATCAGGAAGGTTTTGATTAACATTGGAGACAATAGGGTGCTTTGCTGTTTAACCACTGTCCAAGGTTATCAGAAAGGTTTTGATTAATATTGGAGACAAAAGGGTGTTTTGCTGTTCAACCACTGTCCAAGGTTATCAGGAAGGTTTTGATTAACATTGGAGACAATAGGGTGTTTTGCTGTTCAACCACTGTCCCAGGTTATAAGTAAGGTTTTGATTAACATTGGAGACAATAGGGTGTTTTGCTGTTTAAATACTGTCCCTGGTTATCAGGAAGGTTTTGATTAACATTGGAGACAATAGGGTGTTTTGCTGTTCAACCACTGTCCAAGGTTATCAGGAAGGTTTTGATTAACATTGGAGACAATAGGGTGTTTTGCTGTTTAACCACTGTCCAAGGTTATCAGTAAGGTTTTGATTAACATTGGAGACAATAGGGTGCTTTGCTGTTTAACCACTGTCCCAGGTTATCAGGAAGGTTTTGATTAACATTGGAGACAATAGGGTGCTTTGCTGTTTAACCACTGTCCCTGGTTTTCAGGAAGGTTTTGATTAACATTGGAGACAATAGGGTGTTTTGCTGTTTAACCACTGTCCAAGGTTATCAGTAAGGTTTTGATTAACATTGGAGACAATAGGGTGCTTTGCTGTTTAACCACTGTCCCAGGTTATAAGTAAGGTTTTGATTAACATTGGAGACAATAGGGTGTTTTGCTGTTTAACCACTGTCCCTGGTTATCAGTAAGGTTTTGATTAACATTGGAGACAATAGGGTGCTTTGCTGTTTAACCACTGTCCCTGGTTATCAGGAAGGTTTTGATTAACATTGGAGACAATAGGGTGTTTTGCTGTTCAACCACTGTCCAAGGTTATCAGGAAGGTTTTGATTAACATTGGAGACAATAGGGTGTTTTGCTGTTTAACCACTGTCCCTGGTTATCAGGAAGGTTTTGATTAACATTGGAGACAATAGGGTGTTTTGCTGTTTAACCACTGTCCCTGGTTATCAGGAAGGTTTTGATTAACATTGGAGACAATAGGGTGTTTTGCTGTTTAACCACTGTCCAAGGTTATCAGTAAGGTTTTGATTAACATTGGAGAGAATAGGGTGTTTTGCTGTTTAACCACTGTCCCAGGTTATCAGAAAGGTTTTGATTAACATTGGAGACAAAAGGGTGTTTTGCTGTTTAACCACTGTCCAAGGTTATTAGGAAGGTTTTGATTAACATTGGAGACAATAGGGTGTTTTGCTGTTTAACCACTGTCCAAGGTTATTAGGAAGGTTTTGATTAACATTGGAGACAATAGGGTGTTTTGCTGTTTAACCACTGTCCCAGGTTATCAGGAAGGTTTTGATTAACATTGGAGAGAATAGGGTGTTTTGCTGTTTAACCACTGTCCCAGGTTATCAGAAAGGTTTTGATTAACATTGGAGACAATAGGGTGTTTTGCTGTTTAACCACTGTCCAAGGTTATTAGGAAGGTTTTGATTAACATTGGAGACAATAGGGTGTTTTGCTGTTTAACCACTGTCCCAGGTTATCAGGAAGGTTTTGATTAACATTGGAGACAATAGGGTGTTTTGCTGTTCAACCACTGTCCAAGGTTATCAGGAAGGTTTTGATTAACATTGGAGACAATAGGGTGTGTTGCTGTTTAACCACTGTCCCAGGTTATCAGTAAGGTTTTGATTAATATTGGAGACAATAGGGTGTTTTGCTGTTTAACCACTGTCCCTGGTTATCAGTAAGGTTTTGATTAACATTGGAGACAATAGGGTGTTTTGCTGTTTAACCACTGTCCCAGGTTATTAGGAAGGTTTTGATTAACATTGGAGACAATAGGGTGTTTTGCTGTTTAACCACTGTCCCTGGTTATCAGGAAGGTTTTGATTAACATTGGAGACAATAGGGTGTTTTGCTGTTCAACCACTGTCCAAGGTTATCAGGAAGGTTTTGATTAACATTGGAGACAATAGGGTGTTTTGCTGTTTAACCACTGTCCCAGGTTATCAGGAAGGTTTTGATTAACATTGGAGACAATAGGGTGCTTTGCTGTTTAACCACTGTCCCTGGTTATCAGGAAGGTTTTGATTAACATTGGAGACAATAGGGTGCTTTGCTGTTTAACCACTGTCCAAGGTTATTAGGAAGGTTTTGATTAATATTGGAGACAATAGGGTGTTTTGCTGTTTAACCACTGTCCAAGGTTATTAGGAAGGTTTTGATTAACATTGGAGACAATAGGGTGTTTTGCTGTTCAACCACTGTCCAAGGTTATCAGGAAGGTTTTGATTAACATTGGAGACAATAGGGTGTTTTGCTGTTTAACCACTGTCCCTGGTTATCAGGAAGGTTTTGATTAACATTGGAGACAATAGGGTGTTTTGCTGTTTAACCACTGTCCCTGGTTATCAGGAAGGTTTTGATTAACATTGGAGACAATAGGGTGTTTTGCTGTTTAACCACTGTCCCTGGTTATCAGGAAGGTTTTGATTAACATTGGAGACAATAGGGTGTTTTGCTGTTTAACCACTGTCCCAGGTTATCAGTAAGGTTTTGATTAACATTGGAGACAATAGGGTGTTTTGCTGTTCAACCACTGTCCAAGGTTATCAGGAAGGTTTTGATTAACATTGGAGACAATAGGGTGTTTTGCTGTTTAACCACTGTCCCAGGTTATCAGTAAGGTTTTGATTAACATTGGAGACAATAGGGTGTTTTGCTGTTTAACCACTGTCCAAGGTTATCAAGAAGGTTTTAATTAATATTGGAGACAATAGGGTGTTTTGCTATTTAACCACTGTCCCAGGTTATCAGGAAGGTTTTGATTAACATTGGACACAATAGGGTGTTTTGCTGTTTAACCACTGTCCCAGGTTATCAGGAAGGTTTTGATTAACATTGGAGACAATAGGGTGCTTTGCTGTTTAACCACTGTCCCAGGTTATCAGGAAGGTTTTGATTAACATTGGAGACAATAGGGTGCTTTGCTGTTTAACCACTGTCCCAGGTTATCAGGAAGGTTTTGATTAACATTGGAGACAATAGGGTGCTTTGCTGTTTAACCACTGTCCAAGGTTATCAGGAAGGTTTTGATTAACATTGGAGACAATAGGGTGTTTTGCTGTTTAACCACTGTCCAAGGTTATCAGGAAGGTTTTGATTAACATTGGAGACAATAGGGTGTTTTGCTGTTTAACCACTGTCCAAGGTTATCAAGAAGGTTTTAATTAATATTGGAGACAATAGGGTGTTTTGCTATTTAACCACTGTCCCAGGTTATCAGGAAGGTTTTGATTAACATTGGACACAATAGGGTGTTTTGCTGTTTAACCACTGTCCCAGGTTATCAGGAAGGTTTTGATTAACATTGGAGACAATAGGGTGCTTTGCTGTTTAACCACTGTCCCAGGTTATCAGGAAGGTTTTGATTAACATTGGAGACAATAGGGGGCTTTGCTGTTTAACCACTGTCCAAGGTTATTAGGAAGGTTTTGATTAACATTGGAGACAATAGGGTGTTTTGCTGTTTAACCACTGTCCAAGGTTATTAGGAAGGTTTTGATTAACATTGGAGACAATAGGGTGTTTTGCTGTTTAACCACTGTCCAAGGTTATCAGGAAGGTTTTGATTAACATTGGAGACAATAGGGTGTTTTGCTGTTTAACCACTGTCCCAGGTTATCAGTAAGGTTTTGATTAACATTGGAGACAATAGGGTGTTTTGCTGTTTAACCACTGTCCAAGGTTATTAGGAAGGTTTTGATTAACATTGGAGACAATAGGGTGCTTTGCTGTTTAACCACTGTCCAAGGTTATTAGGAAGGTTTTGATTAACATTGGAGACAATAGGGTGTTTTGCTGTTTAACCACTGTCCAAGGTTATTAGGAAGGTTTTGATTAACATTGGAGACAATAGGGTGTTTTGCTGTTTAACCACTGTCCCAGGTTATCAGTAAGGTTTTGATTAACATTGGAGACAATAGGGTGTTTTGCTGTTTAACCACTGTCCCAGGTTATCAGTAAGGTTTTGATTAATATTGGAGACAATAGGGTGTTTTGCTGTTCAACCACTGTCCAAGGTTATCAGGAAGGTTTTGATTAACATTGGAGACAATAGGGTGTTTTGCTGTTTAACCACTGTCCCTGGTTATCAGGAAGGTTTTGATTAACATTGGAGACAATAGGGTGTTTTGCTGTTTAACCACTGTCCCTGGTTATCAGGAAGGTTTTGATTAACATTGGAGACAATAGGGTGTTTTGCTGTTTAACCACTGTCCAAGGTTATCAGGAAGGTTTTGATTAACATTGGAGAGAATAGGGTGTTTTGCTGTTTAACCACTGTCCCAGGTTATCAGGAAGGTTTTGATTAACATTGGAGACAATAGGGTGTTTTGCTGTTCAACCACTGTCCAAGGTTATCAGGAAGGTTTTGATTAACATTGGAGACAATCGGGTGTGTTGCTGTTTAACCACTGTCCCAGGTTATCAGGAAGGTTTTGATTAATATTGGAGACAATAGGGTGTTTTGCTGTTTAACCACTGTCACAGGTTATCAGTAAGGTTTTGATTAATATTGGAGACAATAGGGTGTTTTGCTGTTTAACCACTGTCCCTGGTTATCAGTAAGGTTTTGATTAACATTGGAGACAATAGGGTGTTTTGCTGTTTAACCACTGTCCCAGGTTATTAGGAAGGTTTTGATTAACATTGGAGACAATAGGGTGTTTTGCTGTTTAACCACTGTCCCTGGTTATCAGAAAGGTTTTGATTAATATTGGAGACAAAAGGGTGTTTTGCTGTTTAACCAGTGTCCCTGGTTATCAGGAAGGTTTTGATTAATATTGGAGACAATAGGGTGTTTTGCTGTTTAACCACTGTCCCAGGTTATCAGGAAGGTTTTGATTAATATTGGAGACAATAGGTTGTTTTGCTGTTTAACCACTGTCCCTGGTTATCAGTAAGGTTTTGATTAATATTGGAGACAATAGGGTGTTTTGCTGTTTAACCACTGTCCCAGGTTATCAGAAAGGTTTTGATTAATATTGGAGACAAAAGGGTGTTTTGCTGTTTAACCACTGTCCCTGGTTATCAGTAAGGTTTTGATTAACATTGGAGACAATAGGGTGTTTTGCTGTTTAACCACTGTCCCAGGTTATTAGGAAGGTTTTGATTAACATTGGAGACAATAGGGTGTTTTGCTGTTTAACCACTGTCCCTGGTTATCAGGAAGGTTTTGATTAACATTGGAGACAATAGGGTGTTTTGCTGTTTAACCACTGTCCCAGGTTATCAGTAAGGTTTTGATTAAGATTGGAGACAATAGGGTGTTTTGCTGTTTAACCACTGTCCCAGGTTATAAGTAAGGTTTTGATTAACATTGGAGAGAATAGGGTGTTTTGCTGTTTTACCACTGTCCCAGGTTATCAGGAAGGTTTTGATTAATATTGGAGACAATAGGGTGTTTTGCTGTTTAACCACTGTCCCAGGTTATCAGAAAGGTTTTGATTAACATTGGAGACAATAGGGTGTTTTGCTGTTTAACCATTGTCCAAGGTTATCAGGAAGGTTTTGATTAACATTGGAGACAATAGGGTGTTTTGCTGTTTAACCACTGTCCCAGGTTATCAGTAAAGTTTTGATTAACATTGGAGACAATAGGGTGTTTTGCTGTTTAACCACTGTCACAGGTTATCAGAAAGGTTTTGATTAATATTGGAGACAATAGGGTGTTTTGCTGTTTAACCACTGTCCCAGGTTATCAGGAAGGTTTTGATTAACATTGGAGACAAAAGGGTGTTTTGCTGTTTAACCACTGTCCCTGGTTATCAGGAAGGTTTTGATTAATATTGGAGACAATAGGGTGTTTTGCTGTTTAACCACTGTCCCAGGTTATCAGTAAGGTTTTGATTAACATTGGAGACAATAGGGTGTTTTGCTGTTTAACCACTGTCCCAGGTTATCAGAAAGGTTTTGATTAACATTGCCATGGAGACAATAGGGTGTTTTGCTGTTTAACCACTGTCCCAGGTTATCAGAAAGGTTTTGATTAACATTGCCATGGAGACAATAGGGTGTTTTGCTGTTTAACCACTGTCCCAGGTTATCAGGAAGATTTTGATTAACATTGCCATGGAGACAATAGGGTGTTTTGCTGTTTAACCACTGTCCCAGGTTATCAGGAAGGTTTTGATTAATATTGGAGACAATAGGGTGTTTTGCTGTTTAACCACTGTCCCAGGTTATAAGTAAAGTTTTGATTAACATTGGAGACAATAGGGTGTTTTGCTGTTTAACCACTGTCCCAGGTTATCAGGAAGGTTTTGATTAACATTGCCATGGAGACAATAGGGTGTTTTGCTGTTTAACCACTGTCCCAGGTTATCAGGAAGGTTTTGATTAATATTGGAGACAATAGGGTGTTTTGCTGTTTAACCACTTTCCCAGGTTATAAGGAAGGTTTTGATTAACATTGGAGACAATAGGGTGTTTTGCTGTTTAACCACTGTCCCTGGTTATCAGGAAGGTTTTGATTAACATTGGAGACAATAGGGTGTTTTGCTATTTAACCACTGTCCCAGGTTATCAGGAAGGTTTTGATTAACATTGGAGACAATAGGGTGTTTTGCTGTTTAACCACTGTCCAAGGTTATTAGGAAGGTTTTGATTAACATTGGAGACAATAGGGTGTTTTGCTGTTTAACCACTGTCCCAGGTTATCAGGAAGGTTTTGATTAACATTGGAGACAATAGGGTGTTTTGCTGTTCAACCACTGTCCAAGGTTATCAGGAAGGTTTTGATTAACATTGGAGACAATAGGGTGTGTTGCTGTTTAACCACTGTCCCAGGTTATCAGTAAGGTTTTGATTAATATTGGAGACAATAGGGTGTTTTGCTGTTTAACCACTGTCCCTGGTTATCAGTAAGGTTTTGATTAACATTGGAGACAATAGGGTGTTTTGCTGTTTAACCACTGTCCCAGGTTATTAGGAAGGTTTTGATTAACATTGGAGACAATAGGGTGTTTTGCTGTTTAACCACTGTCCCTGGTTATCAGGAAGGTTGTGATTAACATTGGAGACAATAGGGTGTTTTGCTGTTCAACCACTGTCCAAGGTTATCAGTAAGGTTTTGATTAACATTGGAGACAATAGGGTGTTTTGCTGTTTAACCACTGTCCCAGGTTATCAGGAAGGTTTTGATTAACATTGGAGACAATAGGGTGCTTTGCTGTTTAACCACTGTCCCTGGTTATCAGGAAGGTTTTGATTAACATTGGAGACAATAGGGTGCTTTGCTGTTTAACCACTGTCCAAGGTTATTAGGAAGGTTTTGATTAATATTGGAGACAATAGGGTGTTTTGCTGTTTAACCACTGTCCAAGGTTATTAGGAAGGTTTTGATTAACATTGGAGACAATAGGGTGTTTTGCTGTTCAACCACTGTCCAAGGTTATCAGGAAGGTTTTGATTAACATTGGAGACAATAGGGTGTTTTGCTGTTTAACCACTGTCCCTGGTTATCAGGAAGGTTTTGATTAACATTGGAGACAATAGGGTGTTTTGCTGTTTAACCACTGTCCCTGGTTATCAGGAAGGTTTTGATTAACATTGGAGACAATAGGGTGTTTTGCTGTTTAACCACTGTCCCTGGTTATCAGGAAGGTTTTGATTAACATTGGAGACAATAGGGTGTTTTGCTGTTTAACCACTGTCCCAGGTTATCAGTAAGGTTTTGATTAACATTGGAGACAATAGGGTGTTTTGCTGTTCAACCACTGTCCAAGGTTATCAGGAAGGTTTTGATTAACATTGGAGACAATAGGGTGTTTTGCTGTTTAACCACTGTCCCAGGTTATCAGTAAGGTTTTGATTAACATTGGAGACAATAGGGTGTTTTGCTGTTTAACCACTGTCCAAGGTTATCAAGAAGGTTTTAATTAATATTGGAGACAATAGGGTGTTTTGCTATTTAACCACTGTCCCAGGTTATCAGGAAGGTTTTGATTAACATTGGACACAATAGGGTGTTTTGCTGTTTAACCACTGTCCCAGGTTATCAGGAAGGTTTTGATTAACATTGGAGACAATAGGGTGCTTTGCTGTTTAACCACTGTCCCAGGTTATCAGGAAGGTTTTGATTAACATTGGAGACAATAGGGTGCTTTGCTGTTTAACCACTGTCCAAGGTTATTAGGAAGGTTTTGATTAACATTGGAGACAATAGGGTGTTTTGCTGTTTAACCACTGTCCAAGGTTATTAGGAAGGTTTTGATTAACATTGGAGACAATAGGGTGTTTTGCTGTTTAACCACTGTCCCAGGTTATCAGGAAGGTTTTGATTAACATTGGAGACAATAGGGTGTTTTGCTGTTTAACCACTGTCCCAGGTTATCAGGAAGGTTTTGATTAACATTGGAGACAATAGGGTGTTTTGCTGTTTAACCACTGTCCAAGGTTATCAGGAAGGTTTTGTTTAATATTGGAGACAATAGGGTGTTTTGCTGTTTAACCACTGTCCCAGGTTATTAGGAAGGTTTTGATTAACATTGGAGACAATAGGGTGTTTTGCTGTTTAACCACTGTCCCAGGTTATTAGGAAGGTTTTGATTAACATTGGAGACAATAGGGTGTTTTGCTGTTTAACCACTGTCCCAGGTTATAAGTAAGGTTTTGATTAATATTGGAGACAATAGGGTGTTTTGCTGTTTAACCACTGTCCCTGGTTATCAGGAAGGTTTTGATTAACATTGGAGACAATAGGGTGTTTTGTTGTTTTACCACTGTCTCAGGTTATCAGGAAGGTTTTGATTAACATTGGAGACAATAGGGTGCTTTGCTGTTTAACCACTGTCCAAGGTTATCAGGAAGGTTTTGATTAACATTGGAGACAATAGGGTGTTTTGTTGTTTAACCACTGTCCCTGGTTATCAGGAAGGTTTTGATTAACATTGGAGACAATAGGGTGTTTTTTGCTGTTTAACCACTGTCCCAGGTTATCAGGAAGGTTTTGATTAATATTGGAGACAATAGGGTGTTTTGCTGTTTAACCACTGTCCCAGGTTATCAGGAAGGTTTTGTTTAATATTGGAGACAATAGGGTGTTTTGCTGTTTAACCACTGTCCCTGGTTATCAGGAAGGTTTTGATTAACATTGGAGACAATAGGGTGTTTTGCTGTTTAACCACTGTCCCTGGTTATCAGGAAGGTTTTGATTAACATTGGAGACAATAGGGTGTTTTGCTGTTTAACCACTGTCCCAGGTTATCAGTAAGGTTTTGATTAATATTGGAGACAATAGGGTGTTTTGCTGTTTAACCACTCTCCCAGGTTATCAGGAAGGTTATGATTAATATTGGAGACAATAGGGTGTTTTGCTGTTTAACCACTGTCCCTGGTTATCAATAAGGTTTTGATTAATATTGGAGACAATAGGGTGTTTTGCTGTTTAACCACTGTCCCTGGTTATCAGGAAGGTTTTGATTAATATTGGAGACAATAGGGTGTTTTGCTGTTTAACCACTGTCCCAGGTTATCAGGTAGGTTTTGATTAATATTGGAGACAATAGGGTGTTTTGCTGTTTAACCACTGGTTATCAGGAAGGTTTTGATTAATATTGGAGACAATAGGGTGTTTTGCTGTTTAACCAATGTCTCAGGTTATCAGGAAGGTTTTGATTAATATTGGAGACAATAGGGTGTTTTGCTGTTTAACCACTGTCCCAGGTTATCAGGTAGGTTTTGATTAATATTGGAGACAATAGGGTGTTTTGCTGTTTAACCACTGTCTCAGGTTATCAGGAAGGTTTTGATTAATATTGGAGACTAGGGTGTTTTGCTGTTTAACCACTGTCCCTGGTTATCAGGAAGGTTTTGATTAACATTGGAGACAATAGGGTGTTTTGCTGTTTAACCACTGTCCCTGGTTATCAGGAAGGTTTTGATTAACATTGGAGACAATAGGGTGTTTTGCTGTTTAACCACTGTCCCAGGTTATCAGGAAGGTTTTGATTAACATTGGAGACAATAGGGTGTTTTGCTGTTTAACCACTCTCCCAGGTTATCAGGAAGGTTTTGATTAATATTGGAGACAATAGGGTGTTTTGCTGTTTAACCACTGTCCCAGGTTATCAGGTAGGTTTTGATTAATATTGGAGACAATAGTTTGTTTTGCTGTTTAACCACTGTCCCAGGTTATCAGGAAGGTTTTGATTAATATTGGAGACAATAGGGTGTTTTGCTGTTTAACCACTGTCCCAGGTTATCAGGAAGGTTTTGATTAATATTGGAGACAATAGGGTGTTTTGCTGTTTAACCACTGTCCCAGGTTATCAGGTAGGTTTTGATTAATATTGGAGACAATAGGGTGTTTTGCTGTTTAACCACTGGTTATCAGGAAGGTTTTGATTAATATTGGAGACAATAGGGTGTTTTGCTGTTTAACCACTGTCCCAGGTTATCAGGTAGGTTTTGATTAATATTGGAGACAATAGGGTGTTTTGCTGTTTAACCACTGTCCCAGGTTATCAGGAAGGTTTTGATTAATATTGGAGACAATAGGGTGTTTTGCTGTTTAACCACTGTCCCAGGTTATCAGGTAGGTTTTGATTAATATTGGAGACAATAGGGTGTTTTGCTGTTTAACCACTGTCCCTGGTTATCAGGAAGGTTTTGATTAACATTGGAGACAATAGGGTGTTTTGCTGTTTAACCACTGTCTCAGGTTATCAGGAAGGTTTTGATTAACATTGGAGACAATAGGGTGTTTTGCTGTTTAACCACTGTCTCAGGTTATCAGGAAGGTTTTGATTAACATTGGAGACAATAGGGTGTTTTGCTGTTTAACCACTGTCCCAGGTTATCAGGAAGGTTTTGATTAACATTGGAGACAATAGGGTGTTTTGCTGTTTAACCACTCTCCCAGGTTATCAGGAAGGTTTTGATTAATATTGGAGACAATAGGGTGTTTTGCTGTTTAACCACTGTCCAAGGTTATCAGGAAGGTTTTGATTAATATTGGAGACAATAGGGTGTTTTGCTGTTTAACCACTGTCCCAGGTTATCAGGAAGGTTTTGATTAATATTGGAGACAATAGGGTGTTTTGCTGTTTAACCACTGTCCCAGGTTATCAGGAAGGTTTTGATTAATATTGGAGACAATAGGGTGTTTTGCTGTTTAACCACTGTCCCAGGTTATCAGGAAGGTTTTGATTAATATTGGAGACTATAGGGTGTTTTGCTGTTTAACCACTGTCCCAGGTTATCAATAAGGTTTTGATTAATATTGGAGACAATAGGGTGTTTTGCTGTTTAACCACTGTCCCAGGTTATCAGGTAGGTTTTGATTAATATTGGAGACTATAGGGTGTTTTGCTGTTTAACCACTGTCCCTGGTTATCAGGAAGGTTTTGATTAACATTGGAGACAATAGGATGTTTTGCTGTTTAACCACTGTCCCAGGTTATCAGGAAGGTTTTGATTAATATTGGAGACAATAGGGTGTTTTGTTGTTTAACCACTGTCCAAGGTTATCAGGAAGGTTTTGATTAATATTGGAGACAATAGGGTGTTTTGTTGTTTAACCACTGTCCAAGGTTATCAGGAAGGTTTTGATTAATATTGGAGACAATAGGGTGTTTTGCTGTTTAACCACTGTCCAAGGTTATCAGGAAGGTTTTGATTAACATTGGAGACAATAGGGTGTTTTGCTGTTTAACCACTGTCCCAGGTTATCAATAAGGTTTTGATTAATATTGGAGACAATAGGGTGTTTTGCTGTTTAACCACTGTCCCAGGTTATCAGGAAGGTTTTGATTAATATTGGAGACAATAGGGTGTTTTGCTGTTTAACCACTGTCTCAGGTTATCAGGAAGGTTTTGATTAATATTGGAGACAATAGGGTGTTTTGCTGTTTAACCAATGTCCTTGGTTATCAGGAAGGTTTTGATTAATATTGGAGACTATAGGGTGTTTTGCTGTTTAACCACTGTCTCAGGTTATCAGGAAGGTTTTGATTAATATTGGAGACAATAGGGTGTTTTGCTGTTTAACCACTGTCCCTGGTTATCAGGAAGGTTATGATTAATATTGGAGACAATAGGGTGTTTTGCTGTTTAACCACTCTCCCAGGTTATCAGGAAGGTTTTGATTAACATTGGAGACAATAGGGTGTTTTGCTGTTTAACCACTGTCCCTGGTTATCAGGAAGGTTTTGATTAACATTGGAGACAATAGGGTGTTTTGCTGTTTAACCACTCTCCCAGGTTATCAGGAAGGTTTTGATTAACATTGGAGACAATAGGGTGTTTTGCTGTTTAACCACTGTCCAAGGTTATCAGGAAGGTTTTGATTAATATTGGAGACAATAGGGTGTTTTGCTGTTTAACCACTGTCCAAGGTTATCAGGAAGGTTTTGATTAATATTGGAGACAATAGGGTGTTTTGCTGTTTAACCACTGTCCCAGGTTATCAGGAAGGTTTTGATTAATATTGGAGACAATAGGGTGTTTTGCTGTTTAACCACTGTCCCTGGTTATCAGGAAGGTTTTGATTAATATTGGAGACAATAGGGTGTTTTGCTGTTTAACCACTGTCCCAGGTTATCAGGAAGGTTTTGATTAATATTGGAGACAATAGGGTGTTTTGCTGTTTAACCAATGTCCTTGGTTATCAGGAAGGTTTTGATTAATATTGGAGACTATAGGGTGTTTTGCTGTTTAACCACTGTCTCAGGTTATCAGGAAGGTTTTGATTAATATTGGAGACAATAGGGTGTTTTGCTGTTTAACCACTGTCCCAGGTTATCAGGAAGGTTTTGATTAATATTGGAGACTATAGGGTGTTTTGCTGTTTAACCACTGTCCCAGGTTATCAATAAGGTTTTGATTAATATTGGAGACAATAGGGTGTTTTGCTGTTTAACCACTGTCCCAGGTTATCAGGTAGGTTTTGATTAATATTGGAGACAATAGGGTGTTTTGCTGTTTAACCACTGTCCCTGGTTATCAGGAAGGTTTTGATTAACATTGGAGACAATAGGATGTTTTGCTGTTTAACCACTGTCCCAGGTTATCAGGAAGGTTTTGATTAATATTGGAGACAATAGGGTGTTTTGTTGTTTAACCACTGTCCCAGGTTATCAGGAAGGTTTTGATTAACATTGGAGACAATAGGGTGTTTTGCTGTTTAACCACTGTCCCAGGTTATCAATAAGGTTTTGATTAATATTGGAGACAATAGGGTGTTTTGCTGTTTAACCACTGTCCCAGGTTATCAGGAAGGTTTTGATTAATATTGGAGACAATAGGGTGTTTTGCTGTTTAACCACTGTCTCAGGTTATCAGGAAGGTTTTGATTAATATTGGAGACAATAGGGTGTTTTGCTGTTTAACCAATGTCCTTGGTTATCAGGAAGGTTTTGATTAATATTGGAGACTATAGGGTGTTTTGCTGTTTAACCACTGTCTCAGGTTATCAGGAAGGTTTTGATTAATATTGGAGACAATAGGGTGTTTTGCTGTTTAACCACTGTCCCTGGTTATCAGGAAGGTTTTGATTAACATTGGAGACAATAGGGTGTTTTGCTGTTTAACCACTCTCCCAGGTTATCAGGAAGGTTTTGATTAACATTGGAGACAATAGGGTGTTTTGCTGTTTAACCACTGTCCCTGGTTATCAGGAAGGTTTTGATTAACATTGGAGACAATAGGGTGTTTTGCTGTTTAACCACTCTCCCAGGTTATCAGGAAGGTTTTGATTAACATTGGAGACAATAGGGTGTTTTGCTGTTTAACCACTGTCCAAGGTTATCAGGAAGGTTTTGATTAATATTGGAGACAATAGGGTGTTTTGCTGTTTAACCACTGTCCCTGGTTATCAGGAAGGTTTTGATTAATATTGGAGACTATAGGGTGTTTTGCTGTTTAACCACTGTCCCTGGTTATCAGGAAGGTTTTGATTAATATTGGAGACAATAGGGTGTTTTGCTGTTTAACCACTGGTTATCAGGAAGGTTTTGATTAATATTGGAGACAATAGGGTGTTTTGCTGTTTAACCACTGTCCAAGGTTATCAGGAAGGTTTTGATTAATATTGGAGACAATAGGGTGTTTTGCTGTTTAACCACTGGTTATCAGGAAGGTTTTGATTAATATTGGAGACAATAGGGTGTTTTGCTGTTTAACCACTGTCCAAGGTTATCAGGAAGGTTTTGATTAATATTGGAGACAATAGGGTGTTTTGCTGTTTAACCACTGTCCCTGGTTATCAGGAAGGTTTTGATTAACATTGGAGACAATAGGGTGTTTTGCTGTTTAACCACTGTCCCAGGTTATCAGGAAGGTTATGATTAATATTGGAGACAATAGGGTGACAAGTTGTTGTTTGCATGCTTGTCATTTTTCTTTTGGATTATATTTTGTTCTCAATAAGAATCATACCACATCTCTTTGTTTTATATTGCCATACATTATTGATTATATTTGGTATGTGGATGCATTATATGAATCACAAGTTGAGCCACATGTCATACGCTTCATATTAGTTTCATAACCAAATCATTTGGTATAGAAAATTCAGATGTCAGCTATGTGTCAAGGGAATTGAGTTAAATCAGTGTTGGCATTGTTCTTCCATCAGCCTGAAATTGGTTTCATTAACTAGCTGAAGTTTCCCAAACAAATTTGGATTGTAATGAGTTATGTCCCTTTGTAAATAGAATAATTGTCAAATTTGCTGTTTCTACTTTCAACTTTATTTGGCCTCGACCAAATGTTAATTTATCTCAACAATACTTATTACCACCAAACCAAATGTTATTTTATCTCAACAATACTTATTACCACCAAACACAGTTCATGTTGAAGTTTTTGTGCCGTCACTTTCACCGCTCTTGAGTTATGTCCCTTTATAAATGGATTATTTGATGAATTTGCCAAATATTTTGAATAGGCGATATATTCTTTTATTCAGTTACTAAAATAGTAAAAGTGCACATGTCTGTCTCTTTTATATCATCTTTGAGGCATTATGCTCTAAATAGTTCAAAGAATTAGTGTTGACTATTGCCTTTTCTTTTTTTTTATCACTTGTTCTTCATACATGTTGAAAGTTGCTTTGAAGTCAGAAGGTATACACTTATAAAAGGATGAAGATGTGATACATTTACTAATGAGACAACTATCTACCAAAAACAAATAACTTAAATCGAGGATGAAACAAGTGTAAGTCACCATTAGGCTTTAAGTAAATAAAACCAATACCACCAAATTGCAAACAGCAAAAAGTGAAAAAATAGTGAGTAACTTGACTTAAGGTAGATGGGGTGTCTAAATTATAATCCATAGAATTTTTTAATAATTTGCCAAAATGAAGTTTATATTATGCTTTTTAAAAAAAAGTAATAAAAAGAATGGGTCACCGGGCTTTTTTTCATGCTACACGGTGTTCAAAATTGTCAAATTTTGTATAGATTATGCATGGAAACCCCAATTTTCTGCAATAAAGCGTAAACTACACCATAGAATTTTGAGATAAAATATGAGAAGATAGCTTTAATAGTATGCTTTCAGTTAAGAAAAAGAAAAAATGGGGTCACCGGACCTGTTTTCTTGTTACATAATAAAATAGAGAAATTCCTAACACATTCTTTTGTAAAAAT
The DNA here is from genome assembly GCF_963676685.1 of Mytilus edulis. Taxonomy (NCBI): domain Eukaryota; kingdom Metazoa; phylum Mollusca; class Bivalvia; order Mytilida; family Mytilidae; genus Mytilus; species Mytilus edulis. The sequence continues at coordinate 4,221,280 of NC_092344.1, forward strand.
ACCTTAATCTGAATTATCTGCCCTTGCATTTGAGTTGCCTCCCCTTATGTGGCAAAGTTGGAAAAAAATTGTTCAAACAAAAAATTTCTGTTTTTTGTAAAATACAATCATAAATATGATAAAACATGTCATTTTCTATGTAGAAGTGGAATTTCTTATACATGAATTATCTACTTCTCTAAAAATTTGCAAATTCTATTAAAGATCTAGACCTTGTTTTCTGGTATTTCCAAATCCAAGATGGAGGAAGACACCCTATCTACCTTAACCCATTTGATGGATTATGAAATTAAAGTCAAGTTCATATATCAAACCAACATCAACTTATCTGCATATCAAGTATTGTTGACCTGTCATGCGTACCTGAAGGTACTGCAGAACAGATTTCATCCTCAACACAGTCTTGTTTTATAAATACAATACTAGATAATTGCAAGGATGTGCAAATGTAAAACTGGTATACATTGTAACTCCACCAAATTGTATCTTGTCAAGCTATCAAATTATATACCTGCACCTTGTCCAGCTATCTGGACAATTGTTGTTTCTTGTTAAATATTTGCCTTGTGTCTTTTTTTTTACGAATGAGTTTTTTTTCTGATTTGTGTGTCTAGTGACATGTCCAAAATAGTTGTAATTCCTGTTATCCTTTTGTATGTTTTATTGAAAAAAACAAAGCACTTCATATTTATAAATAAAGGTATAATTTTAACAGATTATTCAACATATCAAAATAGTAACTGATTTTTCTTCAACTTTTAATTAAAAGTTTAAAAAAATCTGGGTCCTCCAATTCTCCCAAACATTCCTCTATTGTCTCTTAATCCACCACCCCTTCCAGGCCGAAAACTATGACCCGGTCCTAAAGGATCAAATCGTGGCTGTAATGGTTGTAATGGATTATGTCCACTTCTCCGACCACCAAAACCACCAACACCGCCAGGACCTGAAACAGAAAATAAAATTTTCTGTTAAAATTTTATCACATGTATGATCTTATTATTCTGTATATTGTTAGTTTTTCAATCCTTTGTTATTAGTGGAACACACAGATAAATAGATCACTCTTATTTTTCTCTAAAAATTCTAATAATAAAAATATTGCAAGAATTTCCAAATTTTTTTTTACAGCATCTTAAAACAAATTGGGTCTAATTAAGGTGGCTCAGGCTCTAATTAAGGCTGCTCGGGCCTATTCAAAGTTTTTATCAGAAGTACCATATTATTTGTTATTTTATTTTCTATAGAGATTGAATCAAATTGGTCTGAAAAAAATAGGGGGTACCGTCCCGGACCATTTAAGCTCAAAATATTATTTTTAAAGAGGTATGTAAAAGGGACCGTTTTTCAATGAAATGATAGGGAAAATAGAGGTGTTGACATAATTTTATCAGAATATCAAAAAAACATTCTATGACACTTGGTCCAAAAGTGTAATATAAAAAGCTGAAATATTGCATCAAAGAATGAACAAATAAAAAACACAGGTCACCGATAAGGAAAAAAATATTTGGCCTTTATCCCAATATTTTAGCGGGAAAATGGTGAAATTGGGTGAAAGGTCATTTTGAGTCTTTCACAGATACACATAATAACGATAATAATTTGTAAGTGACAAAAGTACAATAATTTAACATTTTTAATCAATCAAAATATTTGAAAAAATAATTGTGAATTTACGACACAAACTTTTCGTGTGCATGGTAATTCATGCGTGAAATTATACGCAGACGAATAGTCCCAATCCACCTTGAGAAGAATTTCAAGGAGAATAAGCATTCTGAGAGTATTGCATGGCAATATATAGTCCCCTATCAGTTAAAAATTCATTATAATGAAGCAAAATTCTGACTTGATCTATAACTTGTTATGGTGTATTTAACTTCATCAAAATATCAAGTCAATATCTTCAATCTTGAGGGAAAAACTGTTGAAAACTGATTATTTAAGTGATATTTTATGTCCAAAGACCATTACTTTGTACAAAATCATCAGACAAGAACAAAATTCCAACTTGATCTGTAACTTGTAATGATAAAACTTCTTCACTTGGGAACTAAATAGTTTGTTTTAAATATGACATAATGTGTATTATTCTTACCTTGGAACTGTGGGAAAAGATCAAAATCTCCTCCAATCATTCCTGGTGGATAAGAGGGTAGTGGGTTAGGGAAACCTGGATCATGATCTGGTCTAAATACAGGAGGCACAATACAGGTCATCTGACTTAGAAATCTACGTCTATCTTTCTCTCTCTGTTTCCGTAACTGAAATTCTGTCTTATAGATCTATAATGGGAAACATACATGTAAACAGGATTCTGTCTTATAGATCTATAATGGGAAACATACATGTAAACAAGATTCTGTCTTATAGATCTATAATGGGAAACATACATGTAAACAGGATTCTGTCTTATAGATCTATAATGGGAAACATACATGTAAACAGGATTCTGTCTTATAGATCTATAATGGGAAACATACATGTAAACAGGATTCTGTCTTATAGATCTATAATTGGAAACATACATGTAAACAGGTATATATTTCAAATTCTACTTAGTATAATATAAATGTAAAAGTAATATATTTGGCTTCAAATAAATAAAAAGTTTTTATATGATAGCAAACATTTACCTCATTTTCATAATTCATGTGCTCAGTACCTACTGTCTATTTTTATTAGAATAGATAAACTTAACTTTAGATATTACTTCACTTGACAAAATATTCATAGATTATTTAATGAAAATGACCATGTCCCTTTTTATTTCAAAGATACATTGACAACAAAAGTTTATACATGGTCTGCATCCAAAGCACTTTCCTGGATTTAATATCACCAGGAATGCTAAATACCAAATATCACCAGGAACGCTAAATACCAAATACTTAAAAGCCAAAGATGTATAAAACCCAAAACATGTCCAAAACATCAAAACCACAGTAGAATGTATTTGAAAGAAATAATTGCAGTTACCTCCCCTTCTGTCTTAAATTTTTAGATTTATTTTTTATTTCTTTGGAAGATAAAAGTATCAACATATTTGTATAAATGAAACTTAAAATATTTCAGCCCCTTACAACCTTAAAACATTGTATCAAAATAATGATACTTGAACTAATGAGAATACATGACAGATAGTAGCCATCAATAAATATTGTGTATAAAATATTATGTACTTACTGTATACCAGTCTTGTGATAAATCATTATTCTGTCTATCTAAAATACATACAATGTTAAAATTACTCCTTTCCTTAGCTCAAACATAATCTTATTTACTTGAGGCATACATTTTTGAATATCAGTGGACCAATGATTTTTAAACAAAATATATATAGGCACCAAAACATGTCGATCAATAAATTTTCTGCAGCAGTCCCTTAAGTGTTGTTGTTATAAGACTCTCTGAAAAATATATATATTTTTCCCTTGAAATAAAAGTATTTTTTATAGGAACATTTATGTGTGTGTAAAATTATTCGGTGAAGTGGTGACATTATCTGTTAGTAAATATTTCCCTGTTAATATAAATGCATTGTATAAGTCTGTAAAACATGAGCAATGAACATTTGTATTTGAGGTTAGGTAACTGTTTATATTTTTACAGTGACTGCTAACAAGTTAATAAATCCTGGTAACTACACACATATTTCCACAAGGCTCTCTACATACGTACTTCCAAAATCTTTGAGATAATGTCTGCGCCATAAATATCTATCTTTACAAATCTGTTGGAAATCTTTACATGTATCCATCATTCTTACAGTGCTTGGCACATCAAGGAAACTAAAAACTGTCAACTATAAAGAAAAAAAGGTGTGACTTTGTTTAAACTAATGGAAATCAAATTGTTGGTTAAACTATGAACCATTTCATAATACTAATCACACAAATCTTACATAAAATGCAGAATAAATCGTGATGAAACTGAATGGCGGATCCAGAAACTTTTATAAGTGGGGGCCCACTGACTGCCTAACTGGAGGCCCGCTCAGGTCATGCTCCAGTGATTCACTATATAATTAACCAAAGAGGGGGGGGGGGTTGCACCCATTGGCCTCCCCTCTTAGTCCGCCTCTGAAACTTGTGTCAACAGATCATACCTTATGAACATTGAACATGTATATTTTTTCCTGTGTATCTTACTCATATTTTCTGGGTATTTTGTTTATACTGTTTCTGTTGAATATATCTTTTTATTCTTTTTTTAGTAAATAGAGCCATTGATAAGTTGATCAGCTGCTAAATGACTATGAAAGAACCATTTAATTTCCCTTTGACTGATGCACTAAAAAAATATTCCCAATTATTTACTTTATTGAGGCAATGAAAGGAGAACTTACTTTGATTTCGTGACTTAATGACATAATACCACTCAACACAGGAAATCCATGATCTGTAAATAAATAAACACAGTTAATATACCTTCTCTTTTCTTTAAAACACAAAAAGTAGCTTTCTATACATGCTCTTTACTATCTGTATTTGTTATAGAATTGGTAGCTTTCTATACATGCTCTATACTATCTGTATTTGTTATAGAATTGGCAGCTTTGTACCATTATTGAGGGGGAGGACAGGGGTAAGGGAGACAGGGAGAAAGGGGGTAGGAGAAAGGAGAAAAGGGGTGGGAGAAAGGAGAAAGGGGGTAGGAGAAAGGAGAGGAAGGCTGGGAGAAAGGAGAAAAAATAAAATATCTCTCCTTTTAAATTTTTTTCTAATATTTCAAGAAAAAATATCTCAAAAGGAGATGTTTTATTCTAATGGGAGAAAGGAGAAGAGGGGTGGGATAAGGGAGAAGGGTACCCCCCTGTCCTCCCCCTCATTATTACCACAAAACAAAAACATCCAGGAAAATTGAAAGCCTTGAAAATTAATAAATTTATAATAATTTACAATTAAAGTCAATGTACAACAATTACGGAGTAGTTCAGTGTATCTGGGCACGTAAGAATTTTGGCTACATTTCGGTAAACTCATAGAACCAATCATCAGATAATATCTTTATACAATATGTTTGTCTAAAATTAGGGAAACCCCTGGTTGGAGTTCCTCAGATGAAAGTGGATTTCATGCATTGTCACCTTGAAATTTGAATATAAAAAGATTTCATACAACAAAATACACTTCAGCTTGAATCAAACAGCGTGTTTGATTCAAGCTGAAGTGTATTTTTTTATTCCACCTAAAGTGTTTTTTGTGATTCAAGCTGAAGTGCATTTTGTGGCATAATTCTTTTATTAAATTTAACAATTTCACGATGACATGCACAAAATCCCCTCTCACCTAAAAAAAAAACACACCACACTCCAAATATGAAATGCAGTGCAAAAGTTATTTCATTTTTATAAAATTTGTCTTGAAAGGAAACCATATAATCTAAAGATGTTAATTTTTTAATGGAAAATGGTTAAACATGGGATTACAATTATATATTTATATATGCTTGAACTTGACTTGAATTTACACATTGTCTGTTCCTCGTGTAGACAAATTAACCCTTTCCCTTTCATGCATTTTAGACCTTTACTTATCGAAAATACATTATCAAAGTTTAAATGAATACAGAATTCGCATCAATGGTCATACACATGCCATGTTGGGGTCAAATGAAAGATAATTGGTAAAATATTTCAAAAAATTAAGTTTGACAATAATTCGTCATTTTTTGGTCACGTGGTATATTTCCAAAAGTCACGTGACTGTTGGAGAAAAAGTGAAAAAATACGAAATCCTTGGGCAAAAAGTCGTGCAGAGACATATTGGTGGACTAATAGGGTCAGGTTTTGATGGAAACACAATGCCTCGAGTCTGTTGAAGCCATATAAGTTATCATAGTGGTATAAATAGACGCATAACTTGCTGTAGGCCTTGAAATGTCGATGTCCGTAACATTTAAAATAATTGATTTTAGACGCTCTTTTTGTCCGATTTCAAACTTGGACCCTAGTTTTATTTGTCTTATTCGTTTTCAATCAATCAGCAGTCTTAACTTTGTTTTTACAAGGGAAAATTCATTGAATTACCAATGCTAGCTCGATCTGGGACACCCTTGACCGAGCCCGATGGAGAAAGTGGGTAAAAAAAAGGGGGGGGCAATTTTGCACACACATTCTTTAAAAAAAAAAATATTTGTAGGTTTATTTTAATTATTTTAATTTTAGTTTCTTGTGTACAATTTGGAAATTAGTATGGCGTTCATTATCACTGGACTAGTATATATTTGTTTAGGGGCCAGCTGAAGGACGCCTTCGGGTGCGGGAATTTCTCGCTACATTGAAGACCTGTTGGTGACCCTCTGCTGTTGTTTTTTATTTGGTCGGGTTGTTGTCTCTTTGACACATTTCCCATTTCCATTCTCAATTTTATTCCTTTTTGAAATTGAAAGTAAAGTTAAGTTAAGTTACATTTAATATAGGAAATTGTTTTTTCAACTCCGGCAGTGAGATTCGAACTCTCAATCTTAGCGCCTTGAGATAGATCAGCGTACCCCTGCGCCACTGACATTGTAGTGACTTTATCGAATTTTAAGTACTTAAGTCTACTACTACGAAAGAAATGAAAAAAAAAATAATATAAAGATTCTCACCCAGTTTGTTTTCTTTTTGGAATTATGTGTTCAGATGATAACTTTTTGTTGCCAAATGCATGATTTTTACGCAAATCTAGGAGGAATCCACTCTTTAAACTGTCATTTTTTCATTGACATATACATGTTTCTTCATTCAAACAAAAGTGTTTTCAACTTTAGTATACCGCAACATTTACGAAACCATGTTTTGTTACATCTATTTTCAGATTGTTAGCGTAATTCAAGTTTGTGATTGCGCTGCTACACTAAAAATTACATTTGCAACTAGTGTACAAGTTAGAACTATTAGTTTAATACTATTCTTCAAAAACTCACTGCACAGTTATTGAAAAAAGACATAAATCCTCTTAAAAGAGCAGTTTTCTTTGCACTTCTATTTGAGAATATCCCTCAAAATTCGAAGAAAAATAAATGGTTTTTACAGAAAAATTACACATCAGTAAGGGGCGACTTGTTTATTAACTAATAATGATAGAGGTTTGATGCACATTAAATCGCATTGCTGGTTATCTGAGGATTAATTTGAGCCCTTAACCACATCTGTACGTCAGCAAATGGCGATTAAACATGTCTAAATGTCCCAAAAAAATCTTGAAATTGGTTTCACCGGTAAGCTGTATCGGTGTGAAAGGGAGAGGGTTAATACACTAACAAGAAGGATTTTATTCATTGTGTCTATGACAGATCAGATTATGCACACTATCACTGAACAGACACAGGGGATTCCACTGTTAATTGTCACTGAACAGACACAGGGAATTCCACTGTTAATTGTCACTGAACAGACACAGGGGATTCCACTGTTAATTGTCACTGAACAGACACAGGGAATTCCACTGTTAATTGTCACTGAACAGACACAGGGGATTCCACTGTTAATTGTCACTGAACAGACACAGGGAATTCCACTGTTAATTGTCACTGAACAGACACAGGGAATTCCACTGTTAATTGTCACTGAACAGACACAGGGAATTCCACTGTTAATTGTCACTGAACAGACACAGGGAATTCCACTGTTAATTGTCACTGAACAGACACAGGGGATTCCACTGTTAATTGTCACTGAACAGACACAGGGAATTCCATTGTTAATTGTCACTGAACAGACACAGGGAATTCCACTGTTAATTGTCACTGAACAGACACAGGGAATTCCACTGTTAATTGTCACTGAACAGACACAGGGGATTCCACTGTTAATTGTCACTGAACAGACACAGGGAATTCCACTGTTAATTGTCACTGAACAGACACAGGGAATTCCACTGTTAATTGTCACTGAACAGACACAGGGCATTCCACTGTTAATTGTCACTGAACAGACACAGGGAATTCCACTGTTAATTGTCACTGAACAGACACAGGGCATTCCACTGTTAATTGTTGTTTTACTAAAGGATAACATTCATTTCAAATCACATTTAAAAAGAATATAATGGCTTGCAGTACATTCTCTAAGTGTAAGACGACTTGGTAACCCATCTATTTACATATGACTATAATATAACTGACCAAATAAATTGATCAATAACTTACTTTGTCTATAGGTCTGCAGTAGCGGTAATGATATATTATCTTTAAATATCATTGACAACTTTGGTAAATTCTTATATACTTTATTTATTTCTGAAATATATATATATATATATAGATAGATAGAGATATGACATATTTTGCATAGGCTCTTCTCACAGTCATATGAAACAAAAAAATAATTTAAGAGAAGCTTTATTATAACTATTGACATAATTTCACCAAATATGAAGATGTTTCTTGTGAGTGCACATACTTTGCTAATCTAAAATATACTTAAAACTTTATTTTTTGAATGCCTGGTACCGTAGTCAAGTTATGACAAATTTAAGAATATGTATGATAACTTTTAAATTTGCAGTAATATTTAAGTCAGACAAGCCTGTACTCCTTTCATAGAGATCCATACACCTAAGCTAAAGTTATAGTCCAGAAACCAAATGTCATCATACCAAGACAACAACTCCAACGATGATGAAGTGATAGCATTATACAAGTTCAATTTTTTTGCAGTCATATATAAAAATTGAACATTACAAAAATGAACCTTTACATTGCTTATTATAAGTGAGGTTTGGGTTGAGAAAAATTAAACCTTATTCACCGCAAACAGTTTAAAACATATTTTGTTGTGAAATCAAGGCAACAGAGTTAAAAACAGCCTAAGTTGACTGTATAGGGTTTAAGCTGTTTTCTGTGTTATGGATAGATCCATCTACAATATCTTGAGCATTTATTGCAGAAAAAAATGAAAATCCAATATCAGGACAAACTAATCTTTTGTACATTAGTATATTTGTTCTTACCACCATCAATGGATTGTATGAAGTCAGAAAATGTTATATTCAATGGTATATCTTCTTTATCTGGGCTTCTACCTGTAAAAGAGAAGCCATCTCTATAAGTTACCAAAATTAACTGACATTTAAAAAAATACCAATTTAATACATTTCATAGACTGATTTTTTTGTATTTTAATATTAGGCAGTTCTTTGATAGTTTCAATTATATTTTTCGCATCTTTTTTTCAGATTTTGCCAAAATGTAGTACGGTACATATTGATATATGTTCAAAAATATAATAAAAATGATAGGTCTCTGCACATTTTTTCAAGCTACAGATTGTAACAAAATGATAAATTTAGTATGGATTATACAGGAAAAATAATCATTATGGGATTATAAGCTAAACTAAATGATAGAATTGTAAAATAAAATACGAGAAAATAGGTTTTAGAAAATGCTTTGAGAATATCAAAGAAAAGATAGGGCCACCGTGCATTTTTTCCGCCTAAAATACACAATAGCAAAATTCCATGTAGATTCCTTCAGAAATTGCACATTTTCAGAGTTACCCCCCTTATTTATAAGATTACAACAATATTAATATTGATACATGTGTAGATACTGTGTGCTTGATTTTTATTGTTTTTAAATTGAAACTTTAATTAAGGGGGGTAACTCTGAAAATGTGCAATTTCTGAAGGAATCTACAAGGTCCAGATTTTCAATCAAGTTAGCAAAATCTGGACCTTATACCGGCGTCACACAGCAGCATATAATTCCAACAAACGCTGGACAAAGTAAAAAATGCAAGGGCTGTATAGCCAGTCAAGGTTGTTAAAAACTTCCATTTGTTGTGGTAAAAAATCATGTACGTTGCCAATACGCTAGACATTTTGAATGCATTCAACCTGTCAATCATATCTGTATCATGTGCACAACGAACTTTAAGCGTGTATTGGGCGTACAAAAAGGGACTTAAGCGTTTATCGGGCGTACAAATAACGTAACGTATTTCTGGCGTTTGTCTTACGTAGATGGAATGCATGCTAAGAAGGAAAAAAGTTTCTTGAACATAATTGAGACGCGTCCCAGTCGTATCTGGGACAATACACCGTGCTTTCAGCGTGTCTGGGATGTTTAATTATGAGGTGTTTGTGACAAACACACCCTCATATATTTTAGTTAAAGTCGAACAATCTTGAGGCATATACAAAGTGCCCTAAACATGTCTCAAACTTATCTATAGCGTTTTCAACTCGCTTGTAGCGTATGAATTTCGTGTGTGTAGCGTACAGGAATACACTTGACACACGCTAGAGCTGGATTAAAAGTTTTAAGCTGCTAAAAAATTCCCTTGAGTTATAGCGTTCCCCAAGTGTATAACTTTGTATTTAGACGTACTTCATACTTATGCAACGCACGTTTAACAATTGCTTAGCGTTCCGCTGGCTTGCAACTAGCGAAAAAGGTCTTTGTCATTTTTCTTTGTACGTCTGGTGCAGGCCGGTTTATACATGCTATACGCCAATGTGTGACGCCAGCATAAGATTCTGTTTTTTACAATCCAAGATGGCAAAAGACACTCATACCACCTGAAGGTAATGTAGTTCATTAAGAGATAAAAGTTGACGGTTTATTTATGAAGAAAATTTTCAGTGAAAAGACAGACATAGAATATTGAAAACTGAATGCTGTTCCAGGGTTCTCACTATTTTTGAAGGGTTCAAATAATAAAATGGAAACCAAGTCAAATTTAGAGTATTATAAAGTTTTGTTTTAAATTGATGATAAATGTGCTCAATTGATACAACAATTTATAATATTAATGTATCTATGGATTCACTTATTTTGAAATTGATGAGTCTAACAGATTTTCATGAGTCCAGGAATCATGGACTTGCCTAAGTAACTACAATTTGTAAGTGAGAACCACAGTAGTTTATTCATATTCAGAATAAGAACAACAGTGTTGCCTTTGATACAGTTGGGAGAATTTAGATATAAGAAATAAATGGTAGTGGTACATCATTTCTGATTGTTTTCACCATGCTTTACACCATCATTTACCTGAATTTTTAAAACTTACCATGAATAATCAATAATTTACCCATCTTTAAACAGACTAGAGTAAATATATCCCTATCAGAACAACTGTTGTGTGTGTACTTTAATGTATAACTTGCTGGTGATCCTCTCTTCCAATCTGCATTCATCATATCTGATCTTCCAGAGGCTGTGCTTTGATCTGAGGTCTTTAAAAGAAAGAAATAAAGTGACCTTGATGGTTGCACACTATGATCATGAGGCAAATGTTGATAAGGATGAATGCGAAGGTCACAGTAATGGTAGTTATCAGAGATCAAAAAGAATACAACCTGATAATCTATTGCCATGGCAACCTTGAATAGAAAGTAAATTTGTGATATTTTTAAAAGTTATTTTAACAAAACACAGTCGAGAACACCCAGAAAGATTACAGAAGCAGAGGTTATTGGAATTTTATTGACCCTATTAAACAATTTCTGATAGTTTCCCTGACCCATTCCATATTTTAAAGTTTGTAATTGTGACCTATTCCAGCTGCATATGCTATCACCTTGTACAAATGTTGTATATAGGAAGTGCCCCCCCCCCCCCCCCAAGACAAATGTACATTAAAGTCTGCAATCCCTTACCTGCACAGGTATGTATCCTGATTCTAACATTAGAATATGTAATACAATAACCAGAGCTTCATGTGTAGATGTAACATCACTTTCTATATAAACTTTAACCAGTAATGGCGGTACTGCTCCCTGTACACTGTCTCTACATAATAATGGCTCTGATAAACATTTGTTTACAATGGCATGATCTACTGGTTTCTCTTCCATAGCTACATCTGATTCACTATATGAGAAACCAGATGCTGCTGATGTAGGGTTTTCAGTGTTTGCTATTTGTGAAATGTTGCCATAGTAGCCACTAGTTGATGGTTTGTTATCTTCATTTTTAGAACTAGAACAAGTTGAATGATCTGTTTCCATAGCAACAGTTTTGTCCTGTTCATTACTGAGTGTTGGTATCTCCTCCTTGTCTAAAGATACAATGTGGATCAAATCCCCCCCAACAATATTGCAGTCTTTAAGTGTTAAATCATCTTTATTCCACGGACTATCTTCTTCTGTAGAAGTGTCAGCTCCTGTCATAGGATCTCTACCATTTAAACTAAAGAAATATTCCCTAAAAAACAAGAAAATATTTAACATATATATTTAAAAATCTCATTAGTTTAAACATATTTATTTATAGTGGATTTAGAAACAAGTTTTTCAATTTATATTAATCCCTTTCCACTTTGCAGGTGCAAACAATCTCATTGCTGATGATCTCTGTTTCTGCAACACATTATTACCCAATGATTAGTAGTCTCAGTGACTGCATTTGTAAATTGGTCTAAATAGCGATAATTATGTCATATTGAAACCTATCTATACATATATATATATATATAAAACGTCTGAATAATAGTCAATGATTTTTCCCACGGCGCTGGACCGTTACAATATGTATATATCTTTTATCTTTTTATCAATATCAAACTTTAGATTATCATATATACCATGTATACAGAACCTGTAAATTAAATGTTAACAACACTACCACACAATATTGTGATGGAATTGCTTTGCTTGCATAGCTAGTGGATCCTTGGCCAGTTCTAAACCTCTTTAGCATGGTTGGTTAGAGCACTGACTTGAAACACTATTCAGACAATATAATGGAGCGAGGGGGACATGTGGACTAATCACCATGTGTCAAAGTTTAAGTACTGTCATGACTGTATCAATATCAAGAAATCTAGAGATCTTGGGTTTGAGTTCCGAAGGAGACAATGTGATTTTTTAATAAGAATCATTCTCTCAGTCTCAGACTTGACTCAGGTTACAGGACAAAAATTACTTTTAACAATATACATAGTCTTAGTGCACCAGTTTAATATATATATAAGTTATAACACAAATAATCATGACAGTATAGCAGTCGTTAAATGTAATACAACACTGATATTAAACTTAATGACTGGAAACACACTAGAGTCGCACCAGCATATAAAAAGGGGGATAAGCATAAACCAGTCAATTATAGACCTATCTCATTAACTTGTATTTGCTGCAAGTTAATGGAACACATAGTAACATCACATATTATGAAACATCTCGAAGCAAATAACATCTTGTACGACCTCCAACATGTCCAACATGGTTTTCGGCGCTCTCGATCTTGCGAGACCCAACTTCTCTCCTTCATACAAGAACTTCAATCCAAAAAAAATTCAAATTCAAATACACAAACAAACCTTGTAATAATGGACTTTGCGAAGGCCTTTGATAAAGTTCTGCATCGTCACTTACAAATTACACTATTTTGGCATTAATGGAAACACTTTAAACTGGATCTCTGCATTTCTCTCCGATCGAACTCAAACAGTTGTTCTGGATGGAAGATCATCAAGCACAGTACCAGTCACCTCTGGGGTTCCGCAAGGTACTGACTTAGGTCCAGTCTTATTCTTGGCTTATATTAACGACCTCCCAGACTACCTTACACATACAGTAGCACACTAAGATTATTTGCTGATGACAGTATCATATATATGCCAGTTAAATCCCAGATTGACTGCCTTAAACTGCAAGCTGACCCTGATGCAGCTGCAAAATGGGAAGGAGACTGGCTGATGGCCTTCCACCCAGACAAGTGTAATGTTCTCTCTGTCACAACTAAACGTCAACCTCTACAACAGAATTACACTCTTCACAACCATACTTTAGAAACTGTTACATCTGCTAAATACTTAAGCATCACATTACAATCAAACCTTAAATGGGACAAACACATAGATGACAATATCTCGAAAGCCAACAAAACACTCAGCTTCCTTCGAACAAACCTGAAAACATCTAATCAAAACATCAAGAGCCAGGCATACCAAGCACTTGTCTGTCCCAAACTCGAAATACTCTTGCTCGGTTTGGGACCCCCACACTTCAGAATCTATCTCAAAGATAGAGATGGTCCAAAAGAGAGCTTCTCGGTATGCCTGCAACAGGTACTATAATCAGTCAGGGGTGGTACTTAAACAAGTATGTATATATGGAGCGGGCATAATGGAATATATTTTGATTCATTTGCTTAATACTATGCTATAAGTGTACTCTTGTTATGTCAATTCGATGCTTTATTTGTAGAACTCTCAGTCACGCTTTGCCATCTTTATTATTTAAGCATGTTTCCAGATCCCACGACGAGGACGTGGTTCTACCTTGGGGTCCAAATAATTAATTTTTTTTAAATTATTTTTAGTCATTATATAGTAAAATGTACGTTTAATGAGGCAATAAACAAATAAAAAGATGAAAACATTCACATTTCAATTTTCTTTTCCTCTTGTTTGATTTCAGTTCTTTGTATTTCACAATTTGTGTCAATATTTTCAGGACAATGATGCACAAATAATTCATTTTGCGAGCTTAATATATATTGCACGAAAAGAGTTTTAAAAAACAAATTATAAGATAAATAATATGTTCTAAAACACAAGGAAAAGTAATCTCATAATACAATAATTAAACGTAATACTGGCTGTTAAACATAATAGTAGCTGCGGAACTGTAGCTCTTAGGTCCTTATGTTATTTTTTGACTATTTGCGGACCGCAAATATTTTTGACTATTTGCGGACCGCAAATAGTCAAAAAATAACATAAGGACCTAAGAGCTACGGTTCCGCAGCTAACATAATAGTAGTCCAAATAATTATGACGTCTTGAAAGGCTATTATAATTTTTTTCTTTGACGCCTTATAATAGCCTTTCAAGACGTCATAATTATTTGGACTAACATAATAGACACATGATAGATGATAAAATATTATGTAAATAATGTTTCATTTTTTTCTATCAATTTTAACTTTCTTGTCGCTAAAATTATTTTCTTTTCTTGGCCACGTATGCACCAGTTATTAATCATCTTTATTCAGATGGAAATCTGGAAAACTTAAAGAAGAAGAGTAGGCAGGTAGGAAAACCCTTTAACTTTAAGTAAGAAATCTGTGTTCAAAACGGAACAATTTAAGGAATGACATAAATAATTAACCTTGGAAAAGTGTTGTCAAACAATCCAAAAATAAACTGACGTAGATCATTTAGTTTACACTCATTGTCTATGTCTATAGACTTCGTGATTTTGCGGTTTCGAATTCTAATTTTCATCATTGTTGTTGGTTGTGAATTCGAACCTTTCGTTGTTTCAAACTGGAGAGCTAAGTTTAGCATGGGATTACTTCCCTTGTGTTACAAACGGTTGCAATTTTTAATTGAATTATCCCCCTTTGGTCGCAAACTTACATTTTGATCATCATAGAAGATAGAATAGAATAGAATAGAATACTGTTATTTCCCAAATTACAGGGCCCATAAAAGGCATAAAATCAGATACAATTGATTTACATAATTGGTAACAACAACAATAATAGAGGCATATACATATATATTTGGAATATAAGCATTGGTCAGAATCAAGCTAAAACCCACATATATATTGTGAATAAAAGAATAATAAAATTACATTATACATGTATATGTATTCATTCTCAAATTATTTACTTGACTTAGTGTCTGTGTTCATACCTGATCTCCTTAATTCTTATTTTAGTGATAAATAAACAAAAAAAAATAGAAAAAAAGTCGCTGGATATATAACGTAAGGGTACCCAAATTGCACCTATTTAGAAAAAAATAGCAACGGAAATCTTACTACATAAGACTCATCAGTGTCGCTCATACCAAATATTTATAAAGCCAAACAAGTACAAAGTTGAAGAGCATTGAGGATCCAAAATTCCAAAAAGTTGTAGAAAATTGACAATGTTTATTTGCACATACACACTTATATAATCTTATATCAAAATGTCAGTAAGATTTCTCTGTATGGCATGATCAAATGATATATGTATACAATAAATCTGCCAACTAAAAAAATATATTGAAATTATACTACAAATATTACGGTTCTTTCAAAATGTAGGCATAGTTTCTTAAAAGGGGGATTAGTATATTATGCAGTGATGTTATAATGGTTGTCCAACCTCAATCGTAACAGCAAAAACAAAATTAAAGTACATGGAGGAAAAAACATGGAGGAAGATACACATAGGGCGTAATATGTACCAATGAGAAGAGTTGTGCCATAAGGCCACAAGATTTAAGGAGTATTTGTTAGTGCAAAACCAGTTTTAGTTTGTTAAACTTTCCATTTGTTAATGAGAACCAGTTTGAAACTAGTTTCGAACCTAAACTGGTTTGCCGTTTGTTATTCTCAAACCCAAACTGGTTCCAGAAACTATTCAAACCATGTCCAAGGGTGGTTTGTGGTTTCGGTTTATGGTTTAAAATGGCGGCAATCGGTTGAAGTGTGGTGGTTGAAGGTGGTGGTTGTGTAATTTATTGAGAGCCAGTTTTACAGATTTTACAGATTTTTACAGACTTGATAGTGTTTTAATGTGAACTTTTATTTCCTGTATTGCCAATGAGAACCCTGAATGATGTTTTAGCAAAGTGAAAATACATTTACTGCCATTTCTCGAAAGAAAATGAGATACACGAGACAAAGAAATAGCCGACTCATAGTCGCCATCTTGGTTTTATGAAGAAATTTTAAAGAAGTTTTTAATTAACAGTCCTTTTACCTTTTAAACATAGAACACTTTTAATATATAGTGTACAGTTTTAAGAAAGACAATTGTTTTATTTAAACATTTTTTCCAAATCACTGTTTTTGAGTAGATACAACCAACAGTAAATTCAAAATGTCGAGAAGGTCAAGTAGAGAATTAGTTCCAACTAAAATATATACACCCAGCAAGAGTATTCAAACTACCAAGAATTATGTATTAAATGAGAAAAGAACTTTGAATAAAATTAAGGAAGCTGCAAATAGAGACATTGATATTCAAGCAACTTTGAAAAGGGGGAATTTAATCATACAGTTTTCATCGGCTGCATTTTTGCAATTCAATACATGCTTCGACCAGTATTTTAGTTCAAACCAAAGTTTAAAACTAACAGTACATGAAAGGTTCGATTTATCAAAGAAATTATCAGAGAGGTCAATTTCATTTGCCGACGTTAGTAATCCGTCAAAGCAGTTGTATAGGGTGAACATTTTTAATACAACATGTCGTATTGAAGTGAATGGGAAACAATTTATGTCATTCATAGATGAACTTTCTAAAATTGCATCGCATATGAGTAATGATCTAGACTATAAACATCTCAACACCAAAATTAAAGAGCAATGTGATTTTTTATTATCATCAATTAATAACGGTCATAATCCGTCAGTTGTAGTGGATAATACAAAGATTAGTCAATCTAAAGCTGTTACAAATGCTGCCGCTGGTAGTAATGACATTAAGGACCCTAAAGTATGCCCTAAATGTACTAGAAATTGCTTATCTAGAAGTGTCTGGTGTAATAGGGGTGAACATTGGATACACTATAATTGCGAAAAACTAAAAAGTGAAATGATTAACATTTTAGAGAATAATTCTGATACAAACCATTATATATGTTCAATTTGTGATATAGACTCCATAGATGATAAGCAAGTATTATCTGTGAATTCTCCCACTCATACTCAAGTATGTGATAGTATCAACTTACCTTTGGTCAACATGATTAATGAAGAATCTTTTTTAGAAGGAAATGAAATAGAATCCGATACTTCAGTAAAACATATAGATAAAGATCAAGTAATACCCAAAGTAACTTTTGCTCAATCTCTTTTATTGGAGGAATTTCCAAGGTCTTGTGCCTTATGTTTAGAGTTGTTAAATACTGATGAACAAATTTGTGAATTCTGTGATCAATCTTATCACATAAAATGTATGGGAAAAGAAAATAAAATATGTCTAGGATGTGAAGCGACACATAGTCAAAATTCTGAAAATTTGCATTTGAATATTGAAACTTCAGTAAAGAAGGTTAATTCACCTCGTCCAACTTTAGTCTGTGTAGACAAAAACATTACTGATAAATCTAAAGAAAATCAAGATAAGGATAATGAAAATAGTGTGTTGAAACAGAAAGAATTGCGTCAATTAGAACTTAAATTAAAGAAAAAAGAAGAAAGTCTGAAATTAAAAGAGTTGTCAGTGAATGAAAAACTTAAAGAGAAAACCAAGCTTCTTGATTATCTTCACCAACTTGAAGCCCGAAATTTAGAGTTAGAACAAACCATAAAAACAATGAATAGGAAAATTATTATATTGGAAGAAAATCAAAATAACTCTTCCCTGCGTAATGAAAAATCAGAATCTGGAAATTTAAATAGTCATAGGGATAATAGTGAAGATTTACTGGTACAAGTAAGGAATAAAGTCACAAAATTTATTGTGGACAAGATTGAAAATGAATTGGATAAATTATCTGACAATATTACTGAAAGCAATGATAAATTAAAGGATACACAAAATCATGTTTATCAACAAAATGTGAAAGATAACTCAGAAAATCAATATTCTCAACATAATTGGGATTACCAAAATTATTATCATCAATATCCATATTATTATGATCATCACAACTCATATTATATAAATAATTATGGAACTGTAAATGAGAGTCATAGTGATTCAGAAAGTAGATGTGATTATGAAAATCAATGGTTTCAAGATACGTCTCCGGACAATACTCAAACTGTTACTCATTCGAATCTTATTGATGTATTAGCGTCAGACAACCAAGTAAGGACAAATTGTGATTCACAAAGTAATCAACCTAGGAACTATTTGGGACAAAATTTATATTTCCAAAGTAATAACATTGCCAAAACTTTACATGGAAATAATTTTTTATGGAAAACAAGCCTCAGTGTCCAACCGACATAATGGAACAATTAAATCATGAAAGTAGAGAGGATGATAAAAAGAAAGAACTTAATATTTTAACTTTTAATTGTAAAAATATACAAACATGCGGTATGTTTTTTGATGAACTTTTTAAATCAACAGATATATTTTTAATTCAAGAACATTGGCTGTTTAATTTTCAACTGAATTTACTTAATGAACTTCATCAAAATATTTGTGGAATTGGAAAAGCGGTCGATGATAAAGATCCAATAAATCCAACCAATTTACCTCGTGGTTATGGGGGAACAGGAATTTTATGGAGAAAAGACCTTGACAATTTTATTAATCCGTTAGATATTGGAAATGATAGAATTTGCTGTGTTGAACTTTTAGGATCTTCAAAGCTACTCTTAGTATCTGTTTATTTACCATGTAAAGGAACACCATCTGACTCATTAGAATTTTATAACTGTATAGACCAACTACATGAAATCGTTCAAAGTTATAGCGACTCTCACTCTATTATAATTGGTGGCGATTTTAACGAAAATATTTTAAGTAAAATAGATACGAGAAGAAACAAATATTTAGTAGACTTTTTGAATGAAAATAGTTTATATACTGAAGAAAATGGTATTACTTTTGTAAATTGTAGTGGTAAAGGAACTTCAACTATTGACTTTTTACTTTTTAAACAAGATATTAAAGAGAATGTGATCAGTATGGAAACAATGGACAATGTAGCTACTAACGTGTCTGATCATTTTCCTGTTAAAGCAAAAGTGAAATATATCATCAATGCTAAAGAAAAACTGAAATGTTCAAATTCAAATATTTTACCCTCTGGAAAAACTCCATGGAAAAAAATAGATAAAGACGCATATAAAACTTTAGTTGAAAATGGATTAGATAATTTTTCATCATCTTTAGAAAATAAATATGAAGTGGATATTGCTTTTCAAAATATGAACAGTTTACTCTTCAATTCAGCAAAAAGTTGTTGTCCAACTCCTCGAAAAAGATATAGAAAACCAAAATTAAAAGTAATGAATGAAGATATTTCTGGCGCAATTGCAATGAAAAAAAAGGCTTTTTATCAATGGAAGATTAATGGGCGGTCGGAAGATCCAAGGAATGAACTTTATATTCAGAAAAAAGAGACAACTTATAATTTACGTAAACACTGTCGCAAGGCAGTTGCGATGAATAGAATCGATGAAAGAGAAAAAATAATGGAAGCAAATATCAAAAACAAAAATTCATTTTATAGACTTATTAAAAAACAGAGGGGA
This sequence comes from Mytilus edulis, assembly GCF_963676685.1. NCBI lineage: Eukaryota > Metazoa > Mollusca > Bivalvia > Mytilida > Mytilidae > Mytilus > Mytilus edulis. Next base: position 4,241,385 of record NC_092344.1, read on the forward strand.
AGATTAAGTAATCATATAGATGAACTATCTGTAGGAGACACAGTGTATAGTACAGAAAACAACATTCTAAGTGGATGGAAACATCATTTTGAAAATTTAACAAAAAATTCTATTCATGAACATTTTGATAACAAATATCAACAAAAGATCGAACAAGAATATATTGATATAATTGACATTTGTAGAGCTATGTTTCAGCACCAAAGTATTACTGAAAATGAAATAGTAGAAGCTTTGAAGTTATTAAATTTAAATAAATCACCAGATATATTTGGAGTTTCAACTGAAAACTTATTATATGGAGGACAATCTCTTATTTATCACCTTAAAGAACTCTTGGATAGTACTTTTAGACTTTGTTATATACCAGACGAACAGAAATTAGGGATAGTAATTCCGCTCTTTAAGAATAAAGGAAGTTGTAAAGACAGTAAAAATTATCGTGGAATAACAATTACTCCAACATTATCCAAACTCATTGAGGCTGTTTTAAAGATCAGAATTAATCCTGACATTATAAAATATCAAAATCCATTACAACGTGGCTTTACTAAAAGAACAGCACCATTAAACTGCTCTTTTATTATAGAAGAATATCACAAGGAATGTATCGAGTTAAATGATCAAATAATAATAACTATGCTTGATGCAAAATCTGCATTCGATGCTGTTAAACATGCTGGGCTTATCAGAAGATTATATCAAATGAAAATTCCGGAACAATCTATTTTAATTATTGATAATCTATATAAAAATGCTGTTTCTTGTGTTAAATGGAATAATCAAATATCGGACACTTTTAGAATAGAACAAGGCGTAAGACAAGGAGGGACTCTTAGTGCAGACTTGTACAAAATCTATATAAATACACTTTTAGACATTTTAGCTGATTCAGGATATGGAGGCAAAATTGGATCGATTTCTTGTTGTGCTCCTACTTGCGCAGATGATTTAGCCATTCTTAGTAACTGTCCGTATGAAACGCAAATTTTAATTGATATGGCCTTTGATTTTAGTAAACGTGAGGCATACTTATTACAACCAGCAAAAAGTTGTGTTATACAGTCTAAATCACGTCACCATGAGAAAGTAAATGAAAATTTTTGGAATTTAGGCAATTCTGTTCTTCCAACTTCTAATAAAGCAACACATATAGGAATATGTCGTACAGACGACGATTCATGTAAAGCAACAATAGATGAGAATTTAAAGAAAGCAAGAAGGACACTATATAGTTTAATGGGGGTTGGACTTTATGGCGAAAATGGACTAGATCCACAAACTTCAATGTCAATAATGAATACTTATATCATACCGATAATGTTTTATGGATTGGAAATAGTAATCCCTAGAGGAAGATGTTTAGAAACTTTAAATATCCAATTTAAGAAGTTCTTGAAACAATTGTTATCTTTACCAAAAACAGTAGCAGATCCTGCTATATATATGATTTCTGGGATGTTACCTGTAGAAGCTCAAATAGATGTAAAAATTTTAACTTTTTATGGAAATATTACTAGACAAGGAAAAAATTCTATTGAATGGCAACTAGCGGAAAGGCAATTAAATGTTAAATCTATTAATAGTAATAGTTGGTTTAGTTTACTGAGGAAAACATTTTTGAACTATGAACTTAATGATCCTGCACAATACTTAGTTAATCCAATTAGTAAATACCAATGGAAAAGGGAAATAACTTCCAAAGTTCAAAAATTCTGGATTGAGAAGATACTGAATCAAGCAAAACTTTATACCAGTTTAAGATACTTATCGTTGATATATAAACCAGGACAATGTCATCCTATTGCAAATACAAATACTATGAATTCAAGGGAAATTATTAGAATTCCTACAAAATTGAAAATAGCTACTGGGAGTTACATTCTGCAAACAGTTAGAGCCAAGTTTAAAAGTAATACAGAACTGTCTATATGCAAACTGTGTAATGAAACAGAAGAAACTTTACCACATTTCTTATTAACGTGTAAAAGTTTAGAAGATATCAGAAAACCAATTTTGGAAGATTTAATTAATTCCTGTAGTGAAGAACTAGCTGCGTTTAATATGAAAGGTGAACATTTTGACATTTTACAACTGATCATAGATCCCTTTAATTACATGACAATGTTAAGAAATGAAAAAGTTTTTAAAGTGATACAGAACATTATAGATCCAAAATGTAGGCGATTATGTTACAATCTCCATTGTGAAAGATATAGACTGTTGCAATTAGATGATATAAAGAAAAAGAAAAGAAAGTAACATTTTATGAATCCTAAGTGTCAATTGGTTGTCTACTCTTAAACAGTGATATCTTTAGATAAATATTTTAGATTTTAAAATATTTAATGATTTGATGATATTGACATTAAGTCCAATTTTATCGTCAAGAATATGATGAACAATGTAAATAGTGTACAGTGATATTGGTGGAAGATATTTTTATTCATGATGTGAAAAACCAATACTCGGAAGAGGTGTGCCTACATTGGCAGAATATATATTACAGATTACAGATTACAGTTGATGCAGTGTAGTGGTCGCGAAATTTTTTATGCAGATTCTATGGTCAAATTGATTTGTTTGTGGATTTTCAATACAAATGTACTAGTATAACCTTTTTGTGTTTGGTGTTTTTTTAACTTCACATAGTTTTATATAGATAATTAATCTTAATTCTGAACACTATATGTATTTGTTTGATCATTTATTTGTTGCTGTTATTGCTATTTTTCTCAGTCTGGCAGTTGTCTTCTTGTATTAATTAATTTTTTATTTGTTGTAAATTGGAAAATACTGAGATGACGATTAATGTTTATGAGATAACAATCCGAAAAAGAAAAAAAAATGTAAACATTACTAGCTTATGAAATTGTTAGAATTGTTAAAATTTGTGATTAAGTCGTCATTTCTAGGTCAGTGATTTTTGGTATATATGTTGTTGCATTAAGATAAGCACAACTCATTGTAAAATTTAAAAAAAAAAATGGCTCCATTCTCGAATTGGTATGAATGAACACTGAAACATTTGACAGGTACCATGTTGAACTTAATTGTGATTAGGTATGGTGAACCACCATTGATAGTTCATTGATATTGGTATACAGTGTGCACATCTCTTATTAACCGAGATTTTTATAATTTGACTGGGTGCGTCAGTCAGTATCCTACCAATAATTAATTAAGAGATTTTTTTTTTATGTCTAAATTCTCAGCAAAAAATACATCTCTTTCTCTCTGCAGTATCAAGGATTATTTAACACAAGTTTAAATTGATGCTAATTTTTAACGCCCAGTGACAAATATTTCATGCATGTTCAGAAGAAACCCGTAGATTAAAAGTCAGGTATATAATGTAAGAAACAAGAGATGTGATATTATTGCTGATGAGGCAACTATCCAAATATGAAGTGGATGTAAGCAATTATAGGCAACCTTAATGCCTTCAACAATGACAAAACCAGATACTGTAAAGCCGTTTATAAAAGGCCATGAACAGTGTGAAACAATTCAAACGAAAAAACTAACGGCCTAACTATACAAAACAAAACAATTTACAAAAAATCAAATATGAGTTGAGACATGAGCCAACGACAACCACTAAACAGGTTCATAAAGAATATGACAGGGATTGATATAAAAATGAAGATGATGTATGATTGTCAATGAGACACCTCTTCAAAACGACCAAATGACACAAAAAATAACAGCCATATGTTACGATAGAGCCCTCAACAATAAGCAAAGCTCATACCACATAGTCCGCTATAAAAGAACCAGCAATCACAAATGTAAAACCATTCAAAGGAGAAAACTAACAGCCTAATTAATGTACAAAAGGACAGTGGTGTAACAGTCGTGACAAAGCGCTCCCCTCCCCTTAAAGAAACATATGCTGTATGTTGTATCCTTACATATAGATCCATAAACAATGAAAGATATTGAAAAGTGGTAGTCCAAAGGTTTTGACCATCGAAATTTTGCATTAGAAATAATAGTTAGGACCAGAAGATTTTCTTCTAGAACCACCAGAGAAAAATGAGAACTTGAGAACTTTCTGATATCTTTGCTTTATACAAAAAAAATCCACTTCGGTTACTTGAAAAAAAATGGATAGACTAAGATGTCCTTTTTGATCAGTCACTTTCACAGGCACTTGTCTCAGATCCCCCCTAATATACCTTAACATATATTCCAGACAAACATTGACGATTTCTTGTGCAGTTTAAGATTATTTTTAAAAATCAAATACTAGTTAAGATTATTCTTAAAAATCAAATACTAGTTAAGATTATTCTTAAAAATCAAATACTAGTTAAGATTATTCTTAAAAATCAAATACTAATAGTGGGGGTTAAGCCTGGTTGGTTTAACAAAATTGAGTTAAAGGAAAGCACAAAGTAAATTTTAACGAACAGAACACATTTTACAGTCATTTCTACTGGACGTATTTTAATTTTCTAAATAATTATCGTAAACTTAATTCTTGTCATCGAACAAAACAAAAATCTGTTATATATATATTTGACGGCAAATTGAATTTTTATTTTAATGATTTTCTCATATATCTCCAGAAGAGGTCTAGATTCATTTTTTTTTGGGGGGGGGGGGGATTCTTCACCAAAAGACATTCTGGAGATGTACAGAAGAGCCGAACATGCCCAAGTAGTTTTGGCATCATGTAAATACGCACAGTAAAACTCAGTTTTAAAGAAGTCCGAGTCCGATGTCAGAATGAGTATTAACAAAAGAAACTGAAAACGTTTTTTTCTTCATTAAATTGCATCCAATATACAATGATCAATGAGGCATTTATCCACACCAAGAAGCAGCTGCATGTTTGCCTCAATCCTTAAGGCGTATTTGTTACAGAAAAACTGGTTTTAGTTTTAGGTTTTGGTTTAAAACTGGTTTTGATTGGTTTTGGTTTAGGTTTCAAAACTGGTTTTGGTTGAGATATTTTTCAACAAATGTAAAGTTTATCTAAAAAAGTATATAGTGTAGTTACATGAAGAATGAATAGTTCTAACTCCTATTGACTTTGATAAATTTGTCAACAGCATAAACACCCTTTAAGCCAATGGCCTTATTACAGTCTACAGGTGTATTGAGATTGTGTATTTAAATTCGATGTATCTATGCTACTCAATTGCTCTTTTTCTTTATACATGTATATGTATTCTCTCTGGTAAAAGTTCTTGTTCATCTCTCTATAGAGAGGGTTTATATGTTATTGATGTACGTTGATCACTACTTGTCTCTTCTTTTTTTTCTCTCTCTTTTTTTTCGATTTTTCACAGTTCGGTTTAGTAAAACTATGCAATTGTGTAAATGCAGCTTGAAAAAATAGATCATATATATATTTTAATATTATTGTATATTCTGTAACTACTGTTCGCTGCTGTCTTTTGTTTGTCATATATTGTATATATTTTTGTTTGCCATAGCATGTATATGCTTCATGCAAATAAAGTATTCCTTTGATTACCGTATGATCGTGTTTCGAATTCTTCAGGTTTATGTCTAGTCTTCTATAAACTTGTTTTTTTCTTTTCTGCGTTTTCCTTTTCACCTAAATATGGCGTTGTCAGTTTCTTTTCAATTTTAACATTTTTAATGTCCCTCTGATATCTTCTTTTTAAGATTTTAACCTATGTTTAAAAGCCGTCATTGAGCGAATATTTACTTTCTTGTCTTTTGGACCTGGTTTAATATTACAGGGCCTCATGAACATTTAAATTGTCTTAAGATTTATCTGTGTCATTCTCAAGATTTCAGCCACTGTGTATATGAAGCTTACAACAATTGCACGTTCAATGACATTGAAGCTGATTTATTAACTATTTCTGATCGAAATCTTTTATCATATAAAACTGCCCATTACTTTTTTACAGTTTTATTTTATTTTATTTTTATATTATATTATATTTATCATTTTCAAAAGTACTGGTAGCAAAGCGATTCGTTTACGTTTTGACAAATTCAGTATAAAACAAATTTTCTTCGAATTGTCTAGATTTTTTGCTTTTATCACATATCATAATTTTATTTTATGAAATTTAATAATGTCAAAATTCCTAAAATTGTTCATGTCTGTCCCTTCTATTTTGATGGATGTCACTATTACATAAAACTGATATCTTCATTTATATTTACAAATGTTTTCAGAATTAAATGTTGTCCAATTGCATAACCTTTAAAGAGATGCGAAAATATTTATTATATATTGTCAAAATTTTAAAAGTCTTGTTTATACACAATTTCAAACACAAAAAGTGTTATTCTACCCGGGGGTCTAAGACAACAATTGCAAGGACTCTCATGCAATAGTGGGTTATATATTGTTTTTACCGAAACTTGTTTATAGATACTTCAGGGTATGTTAGGACAAGATTGGCATAGTTTGGTGCAGATATCATCTTTTAATAATAAAAAGTAAAACGGTTAATGATTAGGGGGTAAGAATGATCAAAGTCATTTAACCCTTTAAATTTAAATATCAAACACTTTTTCGATATTATCTCTTAATTTAACTAAGATAAACATCAAGTTATCAAGTTATTTTTTTCATCTTAATGAATGGTCACACTTTCCTTCGTGTACTCTCAAATTAATAGAACATCATGTTATCAAAATATGATTTACATGGTGAGCCTTTTAAAGAGAAAGTGTTTTAATACCGAAACTTGCGTATATGGGGAAAATATTTTTAACATGCGTTGCTCATTCAAATTAAAAAAAAATCCTCTTTGAATGGCGAAGTTTTATTTGACACGTTTTAAACTCATCAAAGTAAAGCAGTGATCAAATACTTACCCTTATTTAAATGGTAGTTAAAGTGATATTTTTAAGTTGGCGGTATTTTGGATTTTTGGGAAACGTTGTATGCATTTATAACCCGATGAACTGCCTGCAATATGAGAGGACAATTAATGTAGCGTTTGCACTAACAGAAATAAAAACAATGAAGCCATTTGTGAAAGATAATTCGATATATGTAAAGATTGTATGTAAATACTGCATACATTGCTATTTCTTAAGAACTTATCAACATCATTTTGTTTAATAATGATAGGTTATTGCTGTATAAAATTAAGCAGCATTCACGAAATCTTTACATTAGGATTTCAAATGTTGTACTAAAATTGTGAAATAAGGGATGATTACTGTGCGCGAAGTAGTATTCAACAAATCTTAAAAATACAATTGCAATTTTTAATGATAAAACCACTTATTTAAACAAGGAATTTCAGGCTACGCCTATTATTATGAGGTTGTGTCCTATCTCATCAACGAAAAAATACAGGATAAAGTTATACAAAACAATAAAAAACAAACAACCAAATACACACAACATAACATCCCAAAACTTATCATTCTTATTTTTTTTTTTTTTAACATTAGCAATTGTTAAAATCTCCAGGATGCCAAACATGAAGAATTTACAAATATGTTTGACTCTTGTGAATTTGATATTTTTACAAGTATTAGCTAAATTTTCTTCCAGTTATGTATTAATCATATAAACAGAGTCGATTCGAACTATAACAAGATATAAAAACAGTTACCGTGACTGAAATCAAATTTGAAGTAAAACTCTATTGGTAATCAAAAAACCATTTAACGATGAGAGCAATTGAATTTAAAATAGTATTTGATGAAATGACTCATGCATGCTATTACTCGATTACACATCTTACTCAAGAAGGAAGAATTAAAGAAACAATACGCAATTTCAATTCATATTTGCGATTTCTAAAGCTAGCGTTAACAGTTAACTCCAATACTAAACTGCACGATATATATTATATAATAGAGTTATCTTTCTTTCCCCACATAAGCATTACATTTGTTATCGCGGAAGTAACATTTGTATTGTTTTGGTAACATATATATTTGCAGTTTTCTTTTATAACATTGATTCATATTTTTTTTATTATTTAAAACATACTAAACATAGTCGCTAGTATTAACTTCAAGAACATGTAATTCTCAATCGAAATTTGTAATGTTAACCGAGGTTCAGTCGGTGAACAAAAACCAAAATTAGATATTGCCCGGCATTTAATCACCACAAGAATAAAATATCACGACAATCGAGCATTTTAATGCATGATTTTACCGTTCCCTCCAAAAATCAAGTTAATAAACTAGATACATAATACACGTTTAGTGCAAATAGCACCCCTTTAAAACAAACATTTATTACTATTTATGTTTGAATAAAATAATAATTCAGAAATAGAATATTGAAATAAGCAAATTAGTCATATGCAAAAACAAAAATATAATAATGAAAAAAATGCAGATTATAATAAATTTATGTTTCTTGATAGTGCTCTGACATATCCTTTCCATCTATTTAGTGTGCTATGATGCTTTCAGTTCATATTTTGATATGATATTGTGTTGGTTGTTTATGATATGTTTTTTGTGCTATAATATTTGCTATTAATTGTGTACGTTGGTGTGCTAGTATGTTTGACATTAATGATGTACTTTGGTGTGTTGTTATTTTTGCTGTAAATTGTGTGTCTTGGTGTGCTAAAATGTAAGTTGTTAATGGTGTACTTTAGTGTGCTATTAGTAAGTTGTTAATGGAGTACTTTAGTGTGCTATTATGTTAGTTGTTAATGGTGTACTTTAGTGTGCTTTTAGTTAGCTGTTAATGGTGTACTTTAGTGTGCTATTATGTTAGTTGTTAATGGTGTACTTTAGTGTGCTATTAGATAGTTGTTAATGGTGTACTTTAGTGTGCTATTATGTTAGTTGTTAATGGTGTACTTTAGTGTGCTATTAGTAAGTTGTTAATGGAGTACTTTAGTGTGCTATTATGTTAGTTGTTAATGGTGTACTTTAGTGTGCTATTAGATAGTTGTTAATGGTGTACTTTAGTGTGCTATTATGTTAGTTGTTAATGGTGTACTTTAGTGTGCTATTAGTAAGTTGTTAATGGAGTACTTTAGTGTGCTATTATGTTAGTTGTTAATGGTGTACTTTAGTGTGCTTTTAGTTAGCTGTTAATGGTGTACTTTAGTGTGATATTATGTTAGTTGTTAATGGTGTACTTTAGTGTGCTATTAGATAGTTGTTAATGGAGTACTTTAGTGTGATATTATGTTAGTTGTTAATGGTGTACTTTAGTGTGCTATAAGTTAGCTGTTAATTGTTTACTTTAGTGTCCTATTAGTTAGTTGTTAATGGTGTACTTTAGTGTGCTGTTAGTTAGTTGTTAATGGTGTACTTTAGTGTGCTATTAGATAGTTGTTAATGGAGTACTTTAGTGTGATATTATGTTAGTTGTTAATGGTGTACTTTAGTGTGCTATAAGTTAGCTGTTAATTGTTTACTTTAGTGTCCTATTAGTTAGTTGTTAATGGTGTACTTTAGTGTGCTGTTAGTTAGTTGTTAATGGTGTACTTTAGTGTGCTATTAGATAGTTGTTAATGGAGTACTTTAGTGTGATATTATGTTAGTTGTTAATGGTGTACTTTAGTGTGCTATTAGTTAGTTGTTAATGGAGTACTTTAGTGTGCTATTAGTTAGTTGTTAATGGTGTACTTTAGTGTGCTATTGTGTTGACTGATTATGGTGTGTTTTAGTGTGCCATTGTATTGGTTGTTAATGGTGTACTTTGGTGTGCTATTATGTTACATGTTAATGGTGTACTTTTGTTAACAATTATGTTGGCTTTTAATGGTGTACCTTTGTGTGCTATTATGCTACATGTTAATGGTGTACTTTTGTTAACAATTATGTTGGCTTTTAATGGTGTACCTTTGTGTGCTATTATGTTACATGTTAATGGTGTACTTTTGTTAACAATTATGTTGGCTTTTAATGGTGTACCTTTGTGTGCTATTATGTTACATGTTAATGGTGTACTTTTGTGTGCTCTTACCTTGGCTGTTGATGGTGTATTTTCGTTAGCTATTGTGATGGCTGTTTATGTTGTGCTTTGGCTAGCTATTGTGATTGCTTTTTATATTGTGCTTTGGTGATGTATTGTGTTGGCTGTTTATAATGTGCTTTCGTAAGCTTTATGACAGTTTATAATAAACTGTTGTTGCTATTATGTTTAACGGTGATAATGTACTTTGGTTCGCTAGTACGTTAGAGTTAAATGAGCTGTGGTGGGCTATGATGTAAGAAGTCTACAATGTGATTTGATGTGCTAGACTGTTGATAGTTTATTATGTGTTCTGGTATACTATTAACGCGAGGGATTGTGCCTGATATCCATATGATGAAGACATAATCTTTCAATCAGTTTAATTGAGGTCTGGAACTGACAAACCAGTAACTACTATAGTAGTCTGTTGTTATTGATGTATTATTGTCATTTTGTTTATTTTCTTTTGTTACCTCTTATGACATCGGACTCGGACTTCTCTTAAACTGAGTTTTACTGTGCGTATATTGTTGTGCGTTTGATTTTTCTACATTGGCTAGAGATATAGGGGGAGGGTTGAGATCTAAAAAAAACATGCTTAACCCCGCTGCATTTTTGCGCCTGTCCCAAGTCAGGAGCCTGTGGTCTTTGTTAGACTTGTGTTATTTTTAATTTTAGTTTCTTACATGTATTATTCGAAGTTTAGTAAGTCGTCCATTATCACTGAACTAGTGATGTACATATTTGTTTATGGGCAAGTTGAAGGACGACTCCATGTGCGTGAGTTAATTTCTCGCTGCATTGAAGACCATTGGTGACCTTCGGCTTTTGTCTGCTCTATGGTCGGGTTTTGTCCTCTTGACACATTCCCCATTTCCATTCTCAATTTTATTAAGTCGGTATAGTTTTTTTTATACTTTGATACATTTCTGTGCATACCTCCGATATCAATGAATCAGTATTGGAGATGCTGTTACTGCATTGAAAATATTTATCATAAAAAAAAACACTTTAGACCAATCTTTATAATTTTAACATTGCCTATGAATATCCTATGAATAATGAAACACTTAGATATGCTATTCTTGACTTTTAAAATTAAAGAATGGCTAAACAACGAAAATAAGGCTAAGTTTTCATCTAACAATTTTGTCAAATATCGACTTCAAACCTATACCAAAGAATGTAGATGTACAGGTTTATTTTTTCTTATTCTTAGTACAGAGATCTCGGGCTCATGTGAGGAAGTGCATAAAATCTATTAGAAAAAAATACATGTTGACAGGTCTTTTAAAAAGGCCGTGGTACCGTCTCGTTCTTTAAAAAAAAATGCACCTAAAAATAATATTCAGATTTGAAGAATAATAGCGTTCACTTATAGATATGAAATCACAAAAGAAAGGTCGTTTAAAGATACAAAACAAACTTGATAATAAAGACAAGCAAAATTACTCAATACTTAGAGCTTATATCAAAACAACAGTGAATCGGGCAGACGACACACCATAAGTACCTGGTACACACCGTATGTAAGGCCAAAAGACCACACCTTGTTAGTCATTCGCTAAACATTCTACCAGAGTCAATATTGTCCATTAGAACAATACAACAAAACCATATTTGAATTGCTTTATAATTTTCATTATGGAAACATTGTAAAAGAGGTTATTAAAAGTGGTAGTTTTCTGTAATTGTTGGGAACCAATCAATTTCGCATTACAACTGAATTTGATTTTTGAACTTTAAATTAATAGTCAAGGAGATGGTAATAAATTACTCAGTGTCCCTTACAAATTGTTCAAAACAATCCGTCATAACGCACAATTAACTAAAAATAATTAAATTAATTAATCAAGTTAAATTAATTGTGATTGTTGAACAAGTGCTCGTTTTTGTATACTAGAACGCTATAATTACGTAATGTTCTGATGGTTCTCTATAAATCGTTGTAATGTACAAATTATACCATGTGCGCTGTCAAAATGTAATAAGGCTTTTCTCGGCTAATATTTGACACATTTTATGTAATTTATATGTATTAGTGCTTCTGTGAATTTGGACCTAAAAGTAAATTAAATATCAATTTTACAATCAGATAATAAATTAACAAGATAAAAATCATTACTTGTAGGAGAGTTGGTCATGCCAATTTCATGTCGGCATGTTATGCCTGGTTATTTACATCATTTTGTAAGATTATTCTGTAAGATCGTGTTAAATAAACGCACGTGAAGTATTATTTTAAATTCCTTTGAAATGATATGCTATCATTTATATAAGTAAAACTTTAAATAGATAGAAGATATTGTATGAGTACCCATGAAACAAGTCTCCATCCAAGTCACAATTTGTAAAAGTAAATCATTATAGGACAAAGTACGGTCTTCAACACGGAGCATTGACTCACATCGAACAGCAAGCTATAAAGTGTTCCAAAAAAGGACAAATGTTAAACAATTCAAACAGGAAAACCAGGGGTTTAATAAACATAAAAAAAACAAGAAACAAAAAACAAAAAAACATTTATAAACCACATCAACAAACGACAACCACTGAACATCATATTCCTGAATGAGGACAGATGCAAACAAATGCAGCGGGTTTAGACGTTTGAAAATGTACCAACCTGCACCCTTACCTGAAACAATGGTGTAACATCACAACATGCTTAAAAATTAACCAAAAACATAGATACGAAATAACTTCTATAACTATGAGTAAGAATGAGTATATGTAAGTATAGAATGATTCTCAATGAATATTAAGGTTAGCGTTGTACTGATGCTTACACTTTATATCAAAGATGTTAGAGAAAAATACGTATATTTGCATATTTTATAGAAAGTTCTGTTGTCAATATAATGGAATTTGATGCGACTGTCACACAAGTGAGAGGTTTAGCTAGCTATTAAATCAGGATCAATCCACCATTTTCTATATAAGAAAATTCCTGAACCAAGTCAGGAATATGACAGCTGTTATTCATTCGTTTTGTGTGTTTTAACTTTTGGTTTTGCCATTTGATTAGGGACGTTTCCGTTTCAAATTTTCCCAAGAGTTCAGTATTTTTGTGATTATACTTTATCCGAAAAGAAATAAAATTATGTACTTTGTTGACCTATGAAATATTGATGTTCAGTTAATATCCTTAGAGAAATTGAATACTGTTTATTAAATGAATTCAAACCAACGAAAAGGCTTATAATATAGGTATTGCATTCTTGATATATTACATGTATTTAGGTATCAAGTTAAAACTGACATGTGATGACTGAACGTGTCCTACATATCTTTAGAATTGGTTAATTTTAGATGCATAAAGTAAACTACTAGTATATATAAATACAAAAATATGATTTGGTTTGAAAAGGAATAATTTGACTTCAACGCTGAGAGTATGATAGGGAAGAGGAGGGATAAAAACAGAAAAAAAAATGTACTGTATAAAAAGCGAAACAGTCTTGTATAGAAAATGCAAATGTCTTGTAGAAACGTCGTTCAGAGGCAAACCCATCGGAATATCATAAATCGTTATTCTTATGAATTGAATTAATTGAACACGTTAAATTTTCCTTCTTGTCCTGGTTTTGTACATTAGAACCTTCCTTTATCTATAAAGTGAAATGAAACAATCGGTTTATAAAAAGCCATCCATGTCATTCTTTGGGTTACCTCTCACAAAAATTGTGAATATTTTTTTTTACTTATAAATTGTAGGTCATATATTTCTTTCTAATTGTCATAAAATGATGTTCACGGTTTAATTATTTTTGGAATTGTATGATTTAAGAATGTTTATTCGAATATAGAAATAATTGTAATGAGACATCTTTTCTCAGATTTCAAATGTTAACAATAAACTGTTTTTACCCTATTGTAAAGTCTTTTGTGTCTTAATGTTTCTACAAATTACGAATTTACGTGTAAATGTACGTTATGTAAAGTAATTTTATAGAATAGCTTCTGGTTATACAATCTGATGGCGATTTAAAGCATATTAGAGGGAACATTAAGACGTTATCATCAGGTTTCAGACTGTGTAAACGGACTATAGGTTGAAATATTGACAGAGATCAAGAACCATAGCGCCATCATCAGACCAAATAAAAGCTTGCTCCATAGGTTTCTATTTTCATGGATGAATTTAAAACTGACAACTTTAAGCTCGTCATTGTTACACCAATTAACGGTTTCAAAGCGTGTTAGAAATTCTATCTCCAAAACAAATTTTATAGCGACGTATGTACAATGCAATTTAGTCTTATTAAAAACGTGGATGTAAAGGATTAATAGTCGGACTATTACATAAACATGCACTATATCAATAATAAAATTGCCATACGTTTTGAATATCACGAAAAAGATAAAAGGATGAAGGAAATGCAAACTTAAGCGTGGAGCCATGATGTGTTCTCGTCCGTGACGAGATTGACGAGAGTTGTTACGTTATCATGGTCATCTGAGGAAAGGACTTTCATGTCTAATTCTAATTCGACTCTTCTAACTTTTAATATCCATGAAAATAGAAAAAGGAAAAGCTTTATATTTTTTGCACTCCGATTGCCTTGTTTTATGTATACTATATTTGTCTTTTTTTTTCTTCATAAAAAACAAAAATTATATAAATCCCAATTTTCTTCGCACATAACAGTGACATATGGGCAAACAACCAAATGAAGTAACAAAATGAAAAACAAACAGACTCTTCGGTAAAATTACAACATATTAAAGTCTTCGGGCTGTTTTCTGTACCTAGAGGTGACGGACCACACTTTCTTTTTTCTTGTTCAATGTATCGTGTTACTATTACAGCAAACTTTAGTTAAGACATTCCCGTAAAAGAGCAGTCCTCCCTTAACGTCGTCAGTCGTACCAGAACATAATAGAAAGCTGTAACGAGTTAATGGGAGGGGCGGGATGGAAGCAGTGTGGCGTCGTATTATTCCTGTTGACTCCTACATCGTAATAGTCAATGTTAATTACACGTTCTGTCATCGACACAACAGCATCATAATTATAACATCGGTAAAATAAGTCCACAATGGTACGTTACACTCCACTGTTAAATGGTTATTAGCTGACTTCCCCTTTGGGGTCTGCATTAATAAATGAGCAATCGTCGCCCCGCACAGACAATTAAACCCCCCTAAGACGTGAAAGCAAGAGTTACAAATCCGCTAGTTTAATGCGAAAAACTAAACTGGTTTTTCAATTTATTAGAATACATATAAAGTTAAAACACAAATCTGCTCATAATAGTTTTGAATCCGTTTTTTGCCATCATTATATTTGACTGATAATTAAAAGAACATATAATTTAATATACAAAGAAGATGGCAGTCAATACTGTTAAACTGTGTAACATGCGGTCATTCCTTATTTTGTTCGTTTTCTAAAAACAAATCTTTGGACTTTTTAATCTGTATTTCATTAATTAATTAATTATTTATACAATCGCTTTTCCTCCACACAGACATTACGTATAGTATTTTCAAACACTAACTATTTGTGCGGAACGGGACAATGATTATTCGCTATATTATATGGTGCCAGTCTTGTTTAAAATTGACTTTAACGATATAAAAATGTAAATAACAAAACATAGAAATTCATAATTATGTTATAGAGTAATGATTTTATTACACCTGCAACCAACGGTAATTAAATCTTAGCATAACGATGTGCTAATGTTCTTCTGGAAAATTGATACTCTTTTTGTTGGCTATGACACTCTTCATAACGGGGTACATTGCCAGGCCGACAATTAATTCAGAGACAGGGTAGTGATACTGACCTTTATAGGAAGCTAATGACTTTGATTATCATTATTTCATTGTTCTATAAAAGATGCAATTTTATCTCTAATCAAAGTAACAAAATGTTCAGAATACTGTGTCGCCAAAGATAAATGATGATGACCCGGTAATCAATGCAATAAATTGTAAATTAAATTAAATTGATGGTGATTCTCCACTTTCTGTAAATGTTGTAAGAACATATTTGAAACGGATGCTTTTAGCTAATGAAATATTGTATGTACATCCATCTGTTTATTTGCTTGTATACATTGTTATATTTCTCGCACCGAGGACCATATACACGCTATGTGATTTATGAAGGGTTTAATTCAAATCGATGCAGACCTTAACCTTTCGTTTTTTAAATCGTATATATATTTACAAACTATTTCTTGTGAATAAAACAGTGTATTTTTTTTTAAATACGAGACAATTAATATAAATTTTGAGACGTACCAACTTTGATTATCCGATTAAAAATTGCATTGAAAGAATCATTTTAATTTTTGAAAACTTTTTATAAATATCAAAGCGATTTTATCATGTGTAATCATAACACAAGTCATTTCTAAAATGCAACTTGATTACTTGGGTGGCGTTTTAGTAACAATAAGAGGTATTTTAGTGAGCTCCTTTAAAATCCCTTGTGGAACTTGAAACTTGTAGCAGAAATCAAATCCAAGCTTCGGTTTTCCGCATGAATGTCATTTTTTGAAGGTGATCTTATCTTTTGGTATCATTTGCTTTTATCAAAAGATATATTTGTTTAGCAAATATTTTGGTATTGTTTCATTCAATAGATAGCGATAAAGTGTAAAACAGTTAAACAAATATACACGTATTTTCTTTTGAAAGATTGAAATAAAGATAAAAAAAATATTTTTCAATACGTTTAAAATTTGATTAGGTGGAGTCATTTTAAACAATAGAGAATGATTCTTTATATTTTTAAACTTTAATTTCGAAACAATACCTTTTTGTCTCAATTTGAAATGAATATTTTTTCCCACACCACTCAAGGTCATTACGTGTGCTAATTATTTGCGTATTTAATTACCCTGTTTCCATAAATCACAAGGATGAACATTTATTGTGATAAAAATCTTATTTTCGAAAACAATTATTATCGAATATAAAATGTATAATTATGCGATTTACATGTCCATTTGAATGGGATCCGAGGGTGTACAGATGGCGGTATTATCGATAGGCATCGGTGTTTATAATACTGTAATACCCGGAATCTAAATGCTATTTCTTGAATTCTGTCGGGATTCTCTTTTCCAAAAGTGGTGAAAATCCACCATCATGACTTATCAGTGTTAGTGTGTCCATCCGGAAAATCGGCATCAACATTTTGTCACCAATACTGTATTTCTACAGAAGTAACGGTTCGGACAGAACCTGGCTTTTCCACTCGATTGGACTTCAATGAGAGCGCTCTCAATTTTCTTTAATCATTTAACAATTTATTCGATATGTATTGCAACTTGCGGAAATTTTTACTATTCTATAAAGGAATCGTTTTTGTTGTTGCAAATAGATTACCATAAAATTTCACGCTTTAACTATTTCTTAATACGCCCATATAATTTTGATAAATTCTGAATTCGTTTTTAATCGGCTGCATGCTAAAATATCTTTATAAAACGTTTTATTTTGTATGAGGTCAAGATTGTCATTATGTCAGTTACATTTTCCTTACAATGACCACACTTCACACTAAAAAAATATTTTTTAACAGTTAATTTCCAACTATAAAGAAATAATGTTAGCGCCTTGAATAGCAGTGAAATAGTAATAGCACATCAATTTTAAATAAATTGTCGTCGGAAATAAAATTCTTATTTTTAGTTCAGGAAATATAAAATTATATTACTACAACATTTTAACATATTATTACTTTAAACATATGTTATTTAAAAAAATAATCATGTACTTTACATATACATAAATAAATGCAGCACTACATGAATACAAAGGGCTTATTAGTCTTCGGAAGTTCTATATATATTTATACATTATAAGAATTATCAAAATGTTTTAAAGTCACATCTGATGTAGGCAAAGAAAACATGACAAATAGTAATATTAATGACGATTTATGTTTAAAAAATTTGTCTATGCACAAAAATAAGTATTTGTTACCATTATATATCATGGCAAATCATAAAGTGATTAAAACTTAATTTCAAATGCTAATTGTGTTAACAAAATTTAGAAACACAACAAAGCGGTATGGCAATACGAAAAAAACGAATAAAAAATGCCATAAGCATCAAGCAGCAAGGCCAAAACAAACAAAAAAGGCACCAAATAATTTTTCAAATCATGTCGTGTTTGCAATAACGCTTACTTTGCCCGTTGAGTACTTTGTCATGTCAATGGATATACACATAAATGGATTTCTACCCGCTCGTTTTTATACATCGCCAGATTTGTCATGCATTTAAACATTTACAACAGACTTTACTTTTATATTATCGGTTTAATATAAAAATACATCTTTCAGACTATTTCAAATTTCACGCCAGACAAAATCATGTTTTTGTACGATTTCAGTTAAAACATTTTGTCTTTAACTTTGACTTGAATCAGGGAATAATAAACTGAATATGAGTCTTATAGCTTAAATTGCAGTATTTCTCACAGTAATTAGAGAAAATAGCATCTACAAAAAAGGCTTATCTTCTTCATCCACAAGTATCGAATTTCAAGATATTTTATCAAATTATTATCTAAATTGTCAAGTCTAATATTATACAAATGATCATATAAGAAAACATTTAACTTGCTGACTATCTAGATTTACTCAGATGTTCTGGTGAGACGATCGTCTGATTACGTGTGTTGTTCAAACAAATGAAATAATGAGATAGAAATCTGAAAGATTTACAATGTCAAATTGTTACACATACGACATCAATAGCTTTGTTCGCCATGTTGCAACTGCAAATCTCGCGTGATTTCATCTACCCCGGGTAAATAAACGGGTTTGTAATTACGCTTATTTTGATGGAGGTGATCGAAGGTGTTGCTAAGTGGATGAAAATCCAATGATAAAAGGAGAAATATGGGATCAAACTAATTTGTACAAGTTGTATGATAAAATCTAATCACCGAATGGAAGCATTCGACCGAGGTTTTCTAGTATCGTGATTAGGTACGAGTAATATCCAACGACTTTTAATAAGAAGATAGTTCTGTCACTGTTCGGCATGCAAAAAGGCAATCTATCTTAAGTTGTTGAGAAATAATACATAATTACTCAGGCTTTATATATTTAATATTATACTTTCATATAGAATGTCGTGACTGCACCGAATTATTCAGTTAGAAGAATCGGCCTTTAATTTCAAATATATTTGCAACGTCTGTACGATTTAATAATTTACAATGGAAAGTATTGCATTCTATTGTACATAATCTTAAATTTGGATTGGTATTTAAAATCAGATAAGTTTTCAGACGAAGTGGGTGTTTAATATACAGCAAAGGAAAGTTGCATTTATTGCTGTGGTGGGTCCGAATTAATCACTGCATTAACTAACAAAGGATTTTGTAACCCTTTATATTTTTCTTTAACGCAATATTTACTTTTATATCCTTTCTGATTAAGCAACAAATTAACAGAAGATACCAAAATAGAGATTACAAATTACTAGTAACTGAAGCGACAACAGCCTTAAAGTGTTTGCTATTTTTAGACCACAAATACATAAAAAAAAACAAAAGAAAGCTCGTCTTCATTGTATACATATACATTGCTTACTTTGTTAGGAAGATCAGCCGTTAGTGATAATATTTTAAACAAGGCAAACAAGGTTAAGAAATGGTTCAATAAACTGATATAAATAAAGCATATGACTATACATATGCTGCTTAAAACTTGCGCCAACTACTAGTATTTTCTGTACAATGAATCACTTATAATCATACAACAATGACTGACAATGAAAAAACCGAAATTCGACTTCATAAATCTGTTGGAAAAAGCAAAAACAAGTAAAATGCTTCAAACATCCTTTCGTTTAAACTTTATAAAACCATCAATAAAGTGGAACGAGAAGTTAAAGAATAATTCTAGCTTATATCATTCTTCCTTTTCTTAATATGAAGCTCCTGTATAAACGAAATCTGCTTCAAACGAGAACGAGACAAATCGGAAAGAAAGAGGAGCACAGTTGGTTTCCATTGGAAATCCGATTGTTTGTTGAAAAACATAACTGGCAAACATAATGAATATGTTATCAATAAAAAATCAAGCATCTTAAAAATAGGTTTCAAGATTTTTGGTGGAGTCGTGTCTATACATCTTACTTTAAAGGCAGATCGAACAACATATTTTTAACGATTGATTTCAAACTAAAATAAAACATAAACTTATAGAGACAATAACATACGACTCTGTACAGAGTATAAAAAACACTGACCGAAATTATTCAATGGTGCATGATTGTAAAGGTAGGATGCCGACATTTTTTCCAATACCCCAGGGTTGAGAGAAACTTTAGATATTGTATCTATCTTTATTTGTTTTAAGTCATGGATATTTTGGTTTAGAACGTAAGCAGGTATGCATGTCAATAACTGTTCCAAGTCCCCTGGGTAAAAGGACTACCGATACAATAAAATCTTGAAGTCTTGATATGCATCTATATGTGTATTTGATTTATGCCATGGCTTCTTTTGTATGGACCATAAAAGCGACAAATGCAGAAATATTCTACACCTTTGGAATATAACGTTTTTAAGAAGATGGCACTTTTATACCATTAAGAAATATGTAATAAAATTTCTAGAAAATATTAATAAAATCAAACGATGCCCCCGTGTATTATTTAGCTGGCGTCGATATTCTAAACGAGATACTCCCGTGATCTCTTTACTTCAATTGTTTTTTTACAGAAACAAAATCTTGTTAACTTCTATATTTTTTATTTTTATGTCGCCACCAATATTTATCTTTCCTCAGTAAAAACAAAAACGAGTAAATAGCTTCACAATCTCTTCGTTTTAAATTTATGACTGACTGTAATTAGCTTTACTTAAAAGATCAAAGAGTTAGAAATTTATCAGAGAGCTATCAGAGCTTAGTTCATAAGAAGCTGTTGTCAGTATCCCAACGGAGGACGTAAAACAGTAGCTTTATACTTAGTTATTCTATCCATCACTTTATCATGATTTCTAATGCACATAAGTCCATATTTGTTTAAAAACAATAAAATTGTATGGTACATAAGCGCGACAACTAAGATGAATAGCCGACCTGATAGGGAGTCCCATGATCATCATTTTACTGTATCTAGTTTATACAAAAGAGAAAGCAAACAAATTTCAATTCCCAAAGGAGGCTATTGCATTAACTCAATTACAAATGATCACATTTACTGCCCAACTTCGTGATACTTAGTTATGAGAGAGGGAGAGAAAATTTAATTAGACAAGTTTCATGATATTGAATGTAAGATCAAAGTCACCATATTTGTACATCATGCCGTTCGGGCGGCCATCTTGTCTGCGTCGTCGCACTATAATAAGTTCTGGCAGGACGGCGGACGATTAACGTATTTGAGATTTTTACTAAGATATCCAAATGTTTTCTATCCCCTAAATGCTTCTAGCCACTGCATATTGTGTCTCCCATAAAATAAGGAAACAATATTTCATCGAATATAATTCGTCCAACCCACATTTTCAGCCATTCATATGGCAGTAATATATTTTATATAGATTTCTGATAAGCTAGTAATCTTTTAACTCATCCTATCCGGAAAATACTATATCACTTTCTCTATTAACTGATGTATAATGCAATCATGATATGGGTTTGGGGGTTTTATTTTCCAGATCTTAACAGATTTTGCAGTATAGAAATTTGCTTTTATATCCAGTCGTTTTAGACAATTAAATTATGTCATAAAGTAAATCGACATTTGTTGGCAATTTTGTACAATTTCTTTTTCCATCAAACATCAGAAGACTCCAAACTACCATTAGTAACAATTAAATGTCTTAATATTTTATACTGATGATCCCAAGCAATGATTCTCACTAAATATCAAAGACACTGTTGATATTATTTAATAGCATTGTCTAATGTATTGTTTGTTTAAACCTTAAAAAGAAGAAATATTACAAGCAAGACATTTTATGGAGAATGCATTAAACAAAATCAGCACTTCTAAAACAGAAATAGTTAGAAAATTTTCGAGAGACAAATATACATTGACTAAAGACGTAATTTAAAAGTGCAATGATTTTCAAATCATTATACCAACCCTACTTCAGAGAAAATTCAAAACGTAAAGTCATTAAACAAATGGCAAAATCAAAAGCCCAAACGAATTTAAAACAACTGTCATATTCTTGACTTGGAAGAGGCATTTTCTTATGCAGAAAATGGTGGATTAAACCTGCTTTTAAAGCTTGCTAAATCTTTCACTTATATGACAGTTGCATCAAACTCCATTACATTGACAACGATGTGTGAACGAACAACCAGACATAATAGGTAAAAATGTCAAAAATAGGCGTACAGCAGTGAACATTGTGTTATAATCTTAATCACTTTCAAAACAAACAAATATCTAGACAAACCACATTAGCAAAACAATATAGAATACTACAAACATTTACCGTAGCCCAACATGAACGTATAATTCGCTCAATTTCAGTTTTCCCGTGATCAAACTTTAATTCTAACGTTTTTTTCCTGATTTTCTCTGATTTCGCTATAGTGACGTAACAGAAAATAGACTTTCATGCCAAATACATTTTGTACTGTCCTAGAGAAAGGACACAATCGTTTTGCTTATCATTGTAAAAGAAACATACAATTTGTGCTTGCACAATTTCTTTAATGCTCGTGATTTGTGTTGCTCAATGTTCCATTTTAAGTGTGTTTTGTTCAATGTTTCTTATTCTTTTCTATACACCGCTTTAGTATCGGACAGTTTTTGAAATAGGATGTCCGAACCTTAATATTACTTCTGTTCTTCTATACCCGAGAGTGTCATCAATTAATTAAAGTAGGCAATTTTGTATACGCGTCTGGAAACGAAATATTACGTACCGTTTTTTTTAGTTTCTCAAATAAAGGGTCGATGCCACTGCTGGTAGACATTTCATCCTAGCGCGGGGTATAAACAACAAACAGTAGTCGACAATTTTGGATTTATATGAAATATCATAGATATGTTCATATCCTCAAATTGTCCCGTCTGTATAATGTTGAATCATTAGAACCATCATGATTTTCCATCCCAGATAAAGAAAACCATAATACAATTTGGCATACATTTTCGGTACTTATGGTTTTCAGTGGTGTTCAACTTCGTATTTGTCATGACATTACAACTGTTTAGCTCCGAGCGACACACATTAGTCATATGTAGACGAAATGTGAGTCTATAGTATCCAATTAAAAGCTTCTAATAAAGAACAGGTAAACAAAACTCACGAAAGATAGAATAAGTTTTGTTTTGGTTTATTCATTCTTCTTTTCAGTATCCATTGAACAATCTCACAAAATTTGGTGAAACGTTCACAATATTTTTATCACATGATGACATATTGCATCCGTCCTACTCAAATTCTCATCCTAATAAACATTGCGGGCTCTCTTTGGCATGACATTGAGTTTGTCATACCAACACACTGTCATTGATATTTCTATCCCCTTCTCCGTCTATAACCCTTATTTTCAAACTTTCTCAAGTTCATCTCAATATCAGACCACTGTTCACTTTCTATTTTTTTTTTACAATATAAAGAGCGGTAGGGGTATTTATTGGTATTTCTAGTTTTTCTTTTGGCTATAGTGTTGCCGGTTCTTTGACAATTTGTTTTTACAGTAATATTGATATCGTCTTATACGTTTTAAGAGTGTCCTGGTTATTGAATGTTCTATAATATGACATTTAAACTACATGGATAAAAAAATTTAAAGACACATTTGTGTTCGATGAATACAATTCTATATATATAAATAAAGGCAATAGTAGTATACCGCTGTTCAATAGTCATAAATCAATTTAACTGAAACAAAACCGGGGCACAAATCAAAACTGGAGGAAACACATCAATTATAAGAGGAACCAAAACGGAACAGGAACACGCAAATGCTACAAAACAAACTTCAACATACATAGAAATGGACTATGTGATAACAACTGCCATATTTCTGACTTGGTATAGGACATCTTTAAATCAAATGGTGGGTTATAAATCAGCAATACTTATAAACTTATAAATGAAGGAAAAAGTAAATAACAAACTTACCACACTCTCGAGGAAAATACAAAACGGAAAGTCCGTAATCAAATTGCAAAATTAAACGCCCAAACACACCAAACGAATGGATAACAACTGTCCTGACTTAGTACAAGTACTTCTTATATACAAAGACCTGGTTTTATAGCTAGCCAAACCTCTCACTTGTACGACAGTCGGAAAAGAATCCATAATATTAACAATGATGTGTGACCAAAACAAACAGACATAATAGGTAAACGATTGCAATAAACAGAAAACAACATCGGAAAGGAAAATATAAGACATTCCATTTTGATTCAAACCATAAAGTGAGGTAAAATACTTAGAACGATTAAGTGTATTTATCTACGCATGCATCATTGATCTTATTGTGTTGTCAATCTCCGGAAACTGTATGCTTGTTTTGTGTCTAATAAGACTTATGAAAGAGAAAAAAGAGAGACGGACTATACCAAAAGGTATATTCAAACTCACAAGTCGAACACGAACTGACAATGCCATGGCAAAAAACAAAACAATTCGAACAAAAGACAAACAACTGTACACAAAACACATAAACAAACTAAAGACTGAGTAACAAAAAACGAAAGTGATCTCCAGAATAATAAATAGATCCTGCTCCATATGTAGTACCCGTCGTGTAACTCATGCAAGTACAAACCTGGTAATAAGTCTAATATGGAAAGTTACATTCGGGGAACGTGGACAGGTTTGTTTGTATATGACAATTGGAACATATTTTAGGTAAGTATATTTCTACTTCGAATAGAGAAATTGAGTTTCGGAAAATTAAAATCATTACGCCCGTCGAATGGCACAGATATAGCTTCAAAGTAATTAGTTCGATGAACTTATAACCCGCCTCTTTGCGCTTTCTAGACTTGTTCTTTTTTGTTTTTCTAATACAAAATACGTCTATGTACCTTTTTGTTTGACAGTTTTACAAATTTAATTAACTTAGAAATGTTAATTTGCCTCTCATAAATAACACGCCGTTTGACATCAATTGGTCAGTTCTATGATCACATATTATTTGCAAACCTTGGCACCGAGATGTATTTGATGTCCTGTGAACTGACCAGTAGGTGTCAATTAAAATAATATTATACAGTTTGTTTGATTCAAAATGATTTGTTTGCAGGCAGACGACATAATCATAAGCGGTACCACGCTTCAATATTATAAACCTTAATAAATGTTTTATAATCAAAACAAGGCTGCTGTATCATATAGTGTTGTTTGTTTGTTACAGTCAGTTTTTAGTTGATTCTGCATTGTAGTGTATTTATTATTCGATGTTCAGTAGTCGGCGATATTTAAGTATTTTAGTGTTATACATTAATTATGTCGTAGTCTTGTTTGTAATATGTTGATCGAGTGCGGATTATCCATACATAGCAAGAGTCGCCTACCTTGCTTTTCTTGGAGTAGCGATTCCCTTTTTTGTTAGTTACCATAATCTGTAAACGATAAATGAGATTTAAACATCTTTCGTATTAATTTCTTTTCGATTTTTAAGACTTGGTGATGTTGATGCTGGTTGACTGTAATATATGCCGAGAGCTCAGTACATGTAGTCTGTGTTTGGGTACTGGCATAATTCATAACATATCTTTTTTTAAATTCGATTCTCCGTTGTTAATAAATTTATAAATTAGTAAGAAAAGATCAGAAAACTAAGGCTCTTCATGCACAGTGTTACTAAGGTGAATGGTAAAATAAAAAAAATACTGAACATCGAGGAAAATTCCCTAATCAAACGCCAAAATCCAACGTCGAAACATAAAAACGAATGGACAACAACTGTCATATTCCTAAGGATTTTCTTACCCCCAGGAGTAGATTACCTTAGCCGTATTTGGCATAACTTTTTGGAATTTCGGGTCCTCAATGCTCTTCAACTTTGTATTTGTTTGGCTTTTTAACTGTTTTGATCTGAGCGTCACTGATGAGTCTTATGTTGACGAAAAGCGCGTCTGGCGTATTAAATTATAATCCTGTTACCTTTGATAACTATTTACACCACTGGGTCGATGCCACTGCTGGTGGACGTTTCGTCCCCGAGGGTATCACCAGCCCAGTAGTCAGCACTTCGGTGTTGACATGAATATCAATTATATGGTCATTTTTATAAATTTCCTATTTACAAAACTTTGATTTTTTCGAAAAACTAAGGATTTTCTTACCCCCAGGAGTAGATTACCTTAACCGTATTTGGCATAATTTTTTGGAATTTTGGGTCCTCAATGCTCTTCAACTTTGTATTTGTTTGGCTTTTTAACTGTTTTGATCTGAGCGTCACTGATGAGTCTTATGTTGACGAAACGTGCGTCTGGCGTATTAAATTATAATCCTGGTACCTTTGATAACTATTGGTACATGCATTCTCAAATGTAGACAATGGTGGACTGAACCTGGTTTTATAGCGCTAAACATCTCACTTGTACGACAGTGAATTACCTTTTACTTTAAGTTATGTTCTTGGTCACATGTACCTTAATAAGTATTAAAGTAAATAACTTTTGAGTTTGAGCATTTCCGATGAAGGTTAATCTAGAAAAGAGATTCAGACAATCCAAAGATATATATTATTATTTTCATATTCAGTTTTTTTTGTCAATGGTTTAAGTGTGTGCATATTTAATATATTTGTGTGCCGCTTTGTATGTTATGTTGTAACATGTAATTTCGGCATTTTATTTCTCTATTTAACACATTACAACTCCATTCTCTTATTTACATTCTTATATTGTTTATTTGCACTTTAAAGAAATAAGGTCTCCTTTTGTCAGTGACAACAATGTTTACGAATTGTTGTCAAACATATTCACGTTCTTGCTTATATTTAGATACGGGTATAAACAAGTACAGAAAAAGCAATAATGCATGTTTCCTAATATAACATAAGGGTTAAAACGGTGAATAATTACAAATAGTACCAATTACGATCAAATTTATGACGTATATAATGAATAAACAAAGACATAAAGAATTGAAATGACTTCAACCTAATTAACCCCTCTGTTAATCCATATGCTTATATTTAATTGAATTCAAAACAAGGTGACATTACGGTAGGTCATATTTAAGAAGTCTCTGGATATTCGCTTGAAAAAATACTCCTATACCAAAACTGAAAACAAAAGGACCGTGATAAATAAAGAACGACACGTTTTATACGGGTGGTCGTAAATCGTAGTGTCTAAAATATGAGTTTTCCTATCACTGATCGGGAAATTATCACCTTTAACCTAACCATTCAGTAACGATATCAGCAATTTCATATTTTGACACCCTTCAAACAAAGACTGAAATATCTTGACGTTTTATTTACAGATATAAGTATGTAAAATGACGGCACAGAAACGATAACAAAAGTGTTCTGATGACCTATAACCTTTGAATTGATACGTCTTTGAGAGATGTAACCGATATCTTTATCTCATACGTATACGTTATTACCATTGAGCATAAAATTGTCTGTTCTTGATAATAATACTAGAAATGACATTTTACTGTTTGAACTCACAACTTTAACCATATTTTGTTGTAATTTCTTTTGTTTGTATACAAAATGTATTTTAAATTCAAAATGATTCAAAAAGTTTTGCGCCGATTTGTCTGATGTTTTCATTCATTGTCAAATTTTTTAAATAATTCCTCAACAAAATTACACTTAACGACTTTTGAACGCGTATTTAGTGTCTTGTAAGATTTAGTGTTACTAGTATTTCTCAAAACTTTCTTGTATTATGAGATGTCAGAATGTCCAAACTTTATATCCTTTAGAACCACCCTTTGTTTAGGTGAAGGGTTTGCGATTTCTCCAAAAAGTTTGCATGCTGGAATAAGCATTTGCCAGCCGTAAAGAAGAAAACTAACAAAAGGAAAATAACGTTTGACTTCTTTTTAATATAATAACAAAGGGTCTCAATTTGTTAAAATGTATTTCGACATCACTACCATCAAGGCAGATATCATTTTGCTTCTTGAGTTTCTTGATACTATCTTAAAAGTTCACAACAGCATTTATTTCAATTATTTGAATGCAGATGATGTATAAAAACTTTTTAATTCACAAACGGGTAATTTTAGAATTCTATGTTATATATTCAGTCCGTATAGAAGCACCGAATATTAAGCTGATGATACCCTTTGGATATAATAGTTTATATGCAACGGTATAGACCGAGTGATTCACTCAACATACATAACGCTTGGTAAGTTTAATACGTCAGACGCGCCTTTCTAGATTTACCTTCACCAGGAATGTTTTAAACCAATAATTTCAAAGCCAAGTAGTATCAGTGCCGAAACATGTGAGAGCTATATAACCAAACATAATAACACAATCCACCTTATATTGAAATTTTAAAAGGTTGATATATTTAAACCATATTTACCCTGATATTTCCCTCAGGTTGACATGAAAACACGACAAAATGTAAAATGAGTCTGCATAATTCAAAATAAAAAAACGCAAACGAAAGGTATTATAACACCACGACCGACTAGGGTATATTACATTATTTATCAGATGACGTCATGTTTGATGGGCTGATGTATAGTTAAACACTATATATGATATAAAGTGGCATTTGGATGGTAACACTGTGCAGTGCACCTTTCTTTCAGTACATCAATAAGGGTACATTACGAATAAATAATGCCACACAAACATTTGGTCCTTCCTGTGATCAAGGGTGGAGGCGTTACGGTGTGGTCTCTCAATGTTTCTCAAATGTTTAAGATATTTTAATTCATAGCAAAGTTTTTTTTTATGTTTCTCACTTTTGTATTAATTTGGATACCTCTATTTGTGTGAATCAAATTTAAGTTCCCATGTCTGTGTTATTGATTATCTGGAGTATTTCATCCGGTTCTACGCTGGAACTGCAAAACATTTCAGTTGGCATTTTACGATATAAATGTTGAAAAGTATTAAACAGGTATCCATATACTTATGATATAGTTAGTTAGAAAACTATGAAATTTGATGATAACTTAGGAACTCATACTAGTTTGTCTTGTTTGTAACTATAGTTCTAATTTTAATTTGTATCTACTGCATGGACATGAAGATATGTGATTTTTCATTAGTTCATTTCCAGTTCGGATTCCTTCACCTAGCAGTCTTTGTTATAAAACTAATGAAGCTATGGTCTTGTCCGACTGTATTCCAACATACGTCTTGTCATATTAATACATTTCTCTGTTTGATATATCAATACCAATTTTGAATATCTTCATTTTAATGTCTTACGATCTTTACGATGTCCAACGTATATTTCTTCTCAATCAATGTGTCTTCATCCCCTGATTAATAACTTTATTTCAAAATAAGAAAGTTTTTGAGTCGATAACTGCTGGTGGAGGTTTTCTCACCGAGGGTATCACCAGCTAAGTATAGTCAGCATTTCTTTGCTGACATGAATTACCATTGATATGGCCAGAATTATAAATAAAATGTTTACAAATCTTTGAATTTTTACAAAATACTATGGATGCATTTTCTTCACCTGGAATATATTACCATACGGTTTTCAGTAAAACCTTTCGAAATTTAAGACCTTGATTGATCTTTAACTTCTTACTTTATTTTGCCTTTTTAACTTTTTTGAATCGAGCGACTTCGTGTCTCGCATTTATCCTAGTAGCTATATGCGTAGTTTTTTTTCTTTTTAAGATTTCCTTCCCCTCATGCTTAGCATAAATAGCAAAGGCTGCATTTAGCACAAATTTGCAAACTTTTCGAGTTTTGATGCTTTTAACATCGTGTTAAAAGTTGTTCTCATACTTGTTTTATTCGAGCGCCACTTAAGAATCTTATCCAGACGTAAAGTGAGTTAAGAGCATCAAATTATAAAACTAGTATCCTTTATGAGCTTTCATAATTACTTGGTCAATATCAGTGCTGTTGAGGGCTTTATGTTCCCGTGGGTATCTACAGTCTTAAAGTCAGGACTTTGTGTTGACATAATATATCATTGATATAATCATTTTCTGTAAACTTACTTACTGTTCATAAAACATTGAATTATTCGAAACACTATAACTTTATTGTAGAATTTCGCAGCCTTATTTTGCACAACTTTTTCGCAATTTCAGTTTTAAATGGTCTTGGATTTTGTTTTTGGTTTGACCATCAGCTGTAAAGATACCAGATACATGCGTCTTACTTACCAAATTGTAATCTTGGTGATTTTGTTTAAGACTTTATCAAGATGTTTTACACTTTTTCCGTTTGTTCTCAATTTGAGCTGGATAAAGGTTTGAAAAAAAAGAAAAGTTAGACGATAATTTATTTGAAGCCATGTATCTTTTAATCATAAAAAATACTGAACTACGAGGAAAATTCAAAATAGGAGAGTCCCTAATCATTTAAATTTAGGTTACTTAATCTGTTAATTGTTTTAACCCTTATCAATTTTTCTGACATTATTAGGATATATATTTTAAAAGTCTTTTTATGACGTTGTTGGTATCTATTTAAACACCGCTAAAGATAGAGCTATTTTTGACATTTTACACACCCGATGTCAACTGTATTATTTTTCTTTGTTAACTGAATTACTTTGTCATTGTCGCAAAATAAAAATATAACAATCAAATCTCAAAACTTAACGTTTAAAAGGATTTCCTCTAGGTCGTTGTGGTTCTTTTATTTTACTATTTCCAATTTAAGACTCATTATCAATACCGAAACTAGAATGAATATGAACTGTCATATTCCTGACTTGGTACAGGCATTTTCTTATGTAGAAAAGGTGGGGAAAAAACTGGTTTTATAGCTAACTTAACCTTATAACCTTGGCATGCCACAAAACCAGGTTCAACCCACCATTTTTTTCTTTAAAAATGTCCTGTACCAAGTCAGGAATATGGCCATTGTTATATTATAGTTCGTTTCTATGTGTGTTACAATTTAACGTTGCGTCGTTTGTTTTCTCTTATTTTTGAGTGTAAATTGACATTGCGATAAGACGTGTCACGGTACTTGTCTATCCCAAATTCATGTATTTGGTTTTGATGTTATATTTGTTATTCTCGTTGGATTTTGTCTGACGCTTGGTCCGTTTCTGTGTGTGTTACATTGTAGTGTTGTGTCGTTGTTCTCCTCTTATATTTATGCGTTTCCCTCAGTTTTAGTTTGTTACCCCGATTTTGTTTTTTGTCCATGGATTTATGAGTTTGAACAGCGGTATAATACTGTTGCCTTTATTTAACCTCTAACTTGTATGACCGTCGCTTAAAAGTGAAGTTTAGATAAATAGGATCAAGGAAAATTCTTACTTATTTAAATCTGTCTCCAAGAAAGGAAATGTTTGTGGGGTTTTTTTTTTTTGTTTTTTTTTTGTGTTATGTACATTTGTATATTTCTTTATCGGAATTGTATCGGCTTATTGTTTTTTAACCTTGTAGGTGAAATATAATCTATGTATATAAATATATACCGATTTGTCCCCCTTTGACTTACATATATGTCAAACAAAGAGGCAAATCCCGAGACGTAAGAAAAATAAATACAAATCTAATTAAGCATGAAACAACCAATTTTTAAGTAATTTGCTTATCTTAACATGATATACAGAAAATGGAAATTAATGTGTGATAAATATCTGGTAAATTAATTGATATTTGATGCTTATTAAATCGTTTAGCAAGCATAGTTGTCCTTACTAATGACATTTCAATCTACAGGTTCTTACCGAGAGAAAATATACACGAGGGAGGCTTCCCATGTAAATATTTACGTTGTTGCGTACATATGTAAATATACAAAGTCGTTGCCAGTTTTCAGTATATTCCTCCGCTATAGGGGTTCTTCAAACAGGTGCATATCCTCTTTGTAGTATATGACCATTTAATTATGGCGTCCTCGAGACTTTTCTTCAGCGAACGCTTTTTACATATCTTAATTGTGGGAAATGTTAAAATCAAAGATTCGCAGATTGATATCTGTAAATATAGGTTATAATTGATAAGAAATATTCTCATCTTTTAAGTGGTGCTAACATCTAATTCTGAAAGGGTCAGGTGCAATGGTTAAAATTAGGAAATCAATAAAATTAAATACAATATAATCTTCAAACAAGCAAAAATTAGAGAAAATAATAAAATAGTAGGATAATAAGTATTTATGTCTACTAAGTAAAAGGGATGTTAATCAGCTAGTATTTGATGTATACATTAAATTCTCTTTTTAGTTTTAATTTAATATTTATAAATGTAAAAGTAAATGAGTTTTGGAAAACTGAAAAGAAAGATGAATTTTCTAATCATAAAAATAAAATTGTAAAGACGTTTGTTTCGTGATGTTTCTTTTTATTCAGTATATGATTATTTAGAAATCTAACAAGTTATCTTTTTAATTTATTTATTTTTTAATACCTTTTGAACATACAAACCTAAAAATTAATTTATATTCTTTATATTTGATAAGTTCTGACATTTTCACTAAAAAAAACAAGACAATAAATATACCTTGACTGCAAAACCGATTTGAAAATTGTCATTTGGCAAGAACTTTTTTTCAATTTAACCATGAAATGTTAAATTACAAAAATATCGAATTCCAAAAAAATTTTCAAAGTAAAGACTTTTTTTCAAATGGCTTAACCAAAAGTTCAAACACATCAAACGAATGGACACCTGACATGATACAAGTATTTTATTTATGTAGAAAATAATGAATTAAACCTGGTTTTAAAGCTAACTAAAACCTCTCACTTGTATGACAGTCTCATAAAATTTCTTTATATTGACAAACTAACAGACATAATAGGAAAAATGTTAAAAATAGTGGTACATCAATCAACATTGTGTTCTAATCTTTATCATTATAAAACAAGCAAATTGGTCAACAAAGATAAACAGAAAGGCATATAGACAAAGAGCATCAGCAAAAAGGGAAAGAAAAACATACAACAATTTACCATATACCACAATAACACAATAACGGGATTTATAAGTATCGAGCCACATTCAAATGGATATTGCCAAACATAGATTAAACAGTAAAAGTAATAATTTACAAACACAAATAAAACAATATTATATCACGTTATCAATATAATGAACAACGTCAGTACCATGAATCTAAACTTTAGACCATTGTGCATAATTTGTGAAGTGAATACGGAACATTTGTCAACATGGTCTTGGTATCTTCCGATGAACTGTTTTTCGAAAAAGGACGATGTGTTCTTTGACATGCCTCAGGTTTATCAACTTTCTGCTCAGACACTGGTGACGTTTTACAAAGTCTGAGTTGAAGCTGTAATCTCTTGAATACCGAATGAGTTAAGAAATGTATATACAATATGCAGCTGAAGTTGATGTATTGCTACTTAGGTGGGGGAAATCGATAATTTCAAAAACTAAGATCGTCTCTTTTGTCATAGATTCTGGTACTGAGATGACAGCTTATGTCAAATTCTAGGTACAAGTCTTCAAAAATGAAGCAGAGGAATCCGTGTATGTTGTCTCTATAATTTCTAGTTCTTGAAAATATATCATAATTTGGTACCCTTTTGTGTACAATACGAACGAAAACATTGTAAAGGTACCACTTAGAGTCCGTCTTATTTCTGCTGCAGGGTGCAAATTTTAAAGTTTATCTTTCGTCTTGTGCAAGATATTTAATTCTCCGACGAGAAGCATCTAGCAACAACATTTTTTTTGTAACCGTCTAACAAATCATAATTGCGACCAGAGAACATCTATATATTATAAGAATAAATCATTAAAGAAGCTTAGTTTAGAAGTATTTTACTAGCAGTTACACTGTATCAAGAAATATCAGACAGAGATCACTAGTTTTGAAATATATCAACTCAGAAATATACAGCCTTTTGAAAGTTAAACTTTCAAATATAAGTCATCTCTTATGGGGTTCGTGTTGTTTATTCTTTAGTTTTCTATGTTGTGTCATGTGTACTATTGTTTGTCTGTTTGTCCTTTTCATTTTTAGTCATGGTGTTGTCAGTTTATTTTCGATTTATGAGTTTGACTGTCCCTCTGGTATCTTTCGTCTCTCTTTTATGAATTGACGTTTCGTACTCTCTCAGTAGAACCTAAAATTGAGAATGGAAATGGGGAATGTGTCAAAGAGACAACAACCCGCCCAAATAAAAAACAACAGCAGAGGGTCACCAACAGGTCTTCAATGTAGCGAGAAATTCCCGCACCCGGAGGCGTCCTTCAGCTGGCCCCTAAACAAATATATACTAGTCCAGTGATAATGAACGCCATACTAATTTCCAAATTGTACACAAGAAACTAAAATTAAAATAATACAAGACTAACAAAGGCCAGAGGCTTCTGACTTGGGACAGGCGCAAAAATGCGGCGGGGTTAAACATGTTTGTGAGATCTCAACCCTCCCCCTATACCTCTAACCAATGTAGTAAAGTAAACGCATAACAATACGCACATTAAAATTCAGTTCAAGCTCACTGTATGTTTCTTTATGGAAGAAATGATTTAACCCGCCATATATATTTTCTAATGGCCTGTACCAAGTTTGGAATATGGCAGTTGTTATCAAATAATGTGTGTCTATGTATGTTGGCGTGTTTTCGTTGCACTTACGTGTTCCTGTTGTTCCTTTGTTTTCCTCTTATAGTTGATGTATTTCGTCGGTTTACATGTAGGATTTGGTTTCTTTCAATCAATTTGCGACTATTGAACACCGGTATACTATTGTTGCTTTTACTTAAAGCAGGTCTATATTATATATCTGTTGTATTTTTAATTCAAGTTGAAAGTATAATGGTATGATAACCACAACCATCCAACTTTTAAAAATTCATAGAAAGGGCATCTCTTTATGGAAAATATTGACTTTTGACTTAAGTTGGTTTCATATGTGTAAGAATACGTCGGACACAAAGGAATGCCAATGTATGATGAGAGAAAAATGTAAAATCACAAAAATACTGAACTCCGAGGAAAACCTTTCTGTTTTCTGAAACAAAGATTGTTTGTATTGTTTTGATTTGTTTTGATTATATTTCTGAGCTCGTTTAATTTGCAATTCTTTGATTTAGTGTGTTAAGACTATCTTGTAAATGGTTGAGAACACAATTATAATCCTGGTTCCTTTAATAATTATATCCTCTTGGATACGAAATGGTTTTTACACAATAACTATGAAAAAGAACAAAATGTCTTTCAATACACATTTGATCCATGTTAAATTGGAAATATTACTGAAACTAGACTTATGCATCTGTTGCATTGATGATAAAGCATATATACCATGAATGATTTTTTTTTATATAATTTCAAAATATGCTCTCGTATGAGTATGCCAACTCTTATCACCGCCAAGTATACTTAATGTATATCAAACCTTTATAAGCCAACATGTCGATAATTACTGTATTCGACATCTGAAAGAATATATAATGCTGTTTAAGTGTCTTCGGCTAAGAAGCCCTTGATATTGTAAGAAAATTAATTAATCCCGTAACTAAAACCTTTAATCTTGCAGGACAACATACATACTAATTTCTACTGGACATCACGCCAAGAACTCGTCATTATACAGCGTTTGATTTTGTTTTTATCTTTTACTTTTAGTATTTTTATTTTTTTGAAGCCTGAATAGCATGAGACTATTACCCCTGTCGACGTTTCTGATCATTTTAGAGTTCGTGTGATTCCGGGTTTTGTCTGTTATATCGATTTGTCTTTTATAAATCGTTTTAGTCGATTTGAACATCGGTAAACTATATACTGTTGCTGTGCTGACATGAACTATCATTGATATGGTCATATTTATAAATTAACTTTTTACAAAACTTTTTAATTTTTGAAATACTAAAACTTTTCTACCTCAGGAATAGATTACCTTAGCTGTATTTGGCAAAATGTTTATGAATTGTGGTCCTCAGACCTCAGTGCTCTTCAACTTCATACTTTATTTGGCGTTTTTAACTTTTTGGGATTCGAGCGTCACTGGTGAGTCTTTTGTAGACGAAACGCGCGTCTGGCGTAAATATACTAAATCTTATCCTTGTATCTATGATGAGTTTATTTATTAGAATGAATAATGTCATTAACAGTTAAGATAGGGGGTAAATTATTTTTCTACTGCTATTTGTCTTAACTTTGTTTTTACCTGATTGACAAATACTATACACAGAGCAATTTTGAAATAATACTGTAAAAAATGGTGTTAATTGAAGCAAAACTATTCTAATAAAGTCAGATATTTCAGTTCTGAACTTGTTAAAACATACGTTCATTTGTTTGTGAATCATTTCAAATTCATATATTTTATTTCAGTCATAAAAAGCATTTAAGCATATATTAATTCTTACAAAAGAAAACATTTCTAAAGTACTTTATTTGCTTGTCTCCTGGATATATGAATCCGAATACCCGTTTACTGGCCCTATACTTACACATTGTCATACAGTAACCCCAATCGACGACCATCAAATCTCCGAAAACAGTATCATTGTTATCTATCAAATGGTTTGTCAGCAGCGGTACCAGTACTTTCAATAGTAGTCAAAACGTTTGATTCATCTTCATTTTCAATGCTCACAAAACATTACATTGAGAAAACAGTCATGTTGAATAAGAACCAAAACAGATGAAAAATAACCAAGGGTAGGGATACAAATTAGTATATGTCCAAACCAAGAAAACATTATATAAAGATCGGGCAACACAATTTACACCAAACCCCGAGGTTAACGAGTAATTCCTGCTCCAAATGTGGCACTGTCGTGTTTCTCATACATGGAAAATCTCGTTGATAAGTCACATTTGGCAATGCCCTAATCGAGGAAGAGATAACATGATAGTGTATGCGACAAGTTGAACATACACTGGTCATTTGTGACATAGATACTCCATTACGGTCGACCAAATCATGATAGTTCTTCAACATGAGTTACTAGTATCTTAAAAGCGCAGAATTATGATTTGCATTTTTTGTCTTTTATCTCAATGTTAGATGTTTTTGTGTTTCGTGTCGATCTGATGAATCAACTGATATTTACAGTTCGTTCTAATGTTTAACTGTTACACAACTGTTCCAGGTTAAGGTGAGGGTTGAGCGCTCAAAACTATGTTTAACCCTACATTCTTTACGGATCGTTCTGTCAGAAGTCTGTAACTCAGTGGTTGTCGTTGCATGGTTGACGTTTGTAATGTTTTTCGTTTGTTGTATTGTCAAAAGTTAATCCTTATATTCTTTTTAGTTTGTTTGTATTGTTTGAATTATTGTCATGGAGGAGCTTTTTAAAGCTTACTATATGGGATAGATTTTGCTTATTGTTTAAGACTACACATTTACTCATAGTTTCTTAAATGCGCTTTATGAAGTATATATTTGTTTTCATTGCAAGCATACACATCTTATTAATTTATACTGTTTGCCTCTGCAGGAGTGGTAATTGGAAAAATTAAAAAATGGAGACATACGAACATGAAATCATAGTATGTCGTATTATGAAAATGACCACTCTAGTAGTCCAATTATATGTTTAATTTATATATCTTCAGCATAAATCTTCATTACGAAGAGATTTCAACATCAAAAGGATAACTATTGCGTTTTATCAAGTGTCAATAATCTAACCACTTTGAAACAAAGTTAATTTTGCTGTTATTTAATTCTGTAATCTTACATGGACATCAAAATGTTAACATTAGCATGACGCATATTGAAATTATATAGTTTATTCGGGGTTTGCACATTTGATTTAGACGCTGTAATTTTATAATTTTGTAATTATATACATGTATGACCACTTTAAACACTATATAGTATTTATTGTTCTGTGATAACACAAAAAGTCATCCCTGATATAACCTGTTAGTTTCTCTGTGCCAATATTGTTCATTTTATAGCCCGTTGATATTTTTTTCACATCTTTATACATGACTGTTGCAATAAATTTTATAGACTAGAAGTGCCTTGTATGATGTGTTTCTTCCTCCCTAATGTAATACTATTACAGCAAAGTGTATTTTAAAAGACAAACTTCAGTAATACGTAAGAAAAATATAAAATATTTATATCAATACTGGTATCTGGCGGTTTATAATTTGTTGTGATTATCTGATGTACGCTATAATTGCATTATTGCTTTTGAACATGTTTTAGATTTTTTTAATTCGATTGAATTCAATCATATATTTATTTGATTTTACAGATATGCCTATATGGTCTGCTGTTTATTGGATTATTTATAGAAATGTGTTATAAAGATCTACACTTTACAAAGATATAATGTATAAAAATATAAAAAAATAAATATGCTAAATAACACAACCAATGAATACATTGAATGTTTTAAAGTGTCTCTGCAAAAGTGCAGACTATACATGTATAGTGAAGTGACAAAGAATATCATATTTTAACAACACTTTTCTCCATGATCATATCATGATCATTATATAAGTGTCAAAATGTTTCTCTTTACACCTTGTAAACTATTGAACATTACTGGGTATAACCTTTTGAGTTGGGACACATGTTTGGCATTGTACTATTTATTCCCTGTATTATAAAACAAACACATAACTAGAGTGTCCTTACGTGGATCAATTTCAAAAGTCTAAATTCCAATGAATTCGAAAGTAATTTAAGCCTATTCACTGAAGACAAATCACGTTTATAGTTTACTTGATTGTTGAATCGTGAAATCCTTATATAGAATACCCACAATAGACTGGTGTTGCAACGTGCATGGTCTCTTTGAAATGAAACTCCGTACAATTTGACAGGTTGTCGTGTGAAATCCGAATTTAGAAAATTCAAAAGCAAATGCGTTTTGTAAAATTCAAAAGAAATGGAAGTTTTATATATATATACCAATATTACATTACAAGCCAAAATATTATTGCATGCCACTTTGATCTTCCTATTGTTAAAAAGTAATTTACCGAAAACTATTTTGAAAACAAGCAAATGTGTAACAAAGAGAAATGTCAAAGAACGTCAAAAGATAATCAGGGCGATTTGATTATGGGTAATTTACAAAACATTCTTGTATCTCTATCTGCGGGTGAATATTTTCACACCACGGTTTACTAAATAGTTCTGATAAGGCCCCATCGATCTAAGTAATCGTCACTATCACCACTGATCAGACATATATTAAACATTTTTGTATTTACGATCAGTGGTGAAAGACTGATAAAGACTAAATTCGGCAAGATAAGCTGCTAAATAGACAGTTATAGTTATCCATGCGAGCACCTTGCTACCGTAGAATGTAAACTACCCCTGTCTATGTCCACTTTATTGCTAATTTGCTTATCATTTTTTTAATTAATGGACTAATGTTAAACTAAGACAAAAATCAGTAATATTTTTATTGACATTGAAGTGTTGTAAAAAACGAAGCTTCCCTTTAACAGACATGGAAATCTTTTGAGGAAGTACAATTTTCCTCTCTTCGTTTCACAAGAGCAAAAGTCTGACAAATAATATATATATACAAAAGAAACGACTTGAAACATTATGAACAGGTAATAGGAGCAATATTATAGTATTAATGAATGGGTATTTTTATAATGGCCCTGTTATATGTCCAAGTCTGTAATAATGGTCGAGGAAGTCTGTAATGGCCCGAGGCAACGCCGAGGGCCATTACAGACATCCGAGGCCATTATTACTGACCAAGGACATATAACAGGACCAATATAAAAACACCCATTTCTTAATACATGATTTATTAACCAACTGAAAAAAGTGTGTGTTGCTGCCAACTTGATGTACTCTCTTACTCTTTTAAAGACGGTTAAGTTTGAAAAAAAAATTTGTACTTCACCATGATTATATAAGCTTTAAATATACCAAATATCCAAGATATTAAGTTGAAAGAAGTTATGTGTTGAAAAACAGGATGAACAGTGATCCCTTTATATGGTTCTTTAATGTTTGTTGTTGGTTACTAAATTAAATAAAATACAAAAAGGTATTATACTCTTTACAGCTTAATTTTATTAAATTTATTAAAAACCCTAACTGG
Organism: Mytilus edulis; assembly: GCF_963676685.1. NCBI lineage: Eukaryota > Metazoa > Mollusca > Bivalvia > Mytilida > Mytilidae > Mytilus > Mytilus edulis. Next base: position 4,281,353 of record NC_092344.1, read on the forward strand.
GCTTAATACAGACAAGCTGGGCATTAATACAGGGCCATTACAGAAATAACAGGACCATTACAGAAAAACAGGGCCATATTACAGAAATAACAGGGCCATTACAGAAAAACAGGGCCATTACAGAAAAATAGGGCCATTACAGAAAAAAACAAGGCCATTACAGAAAATATGTTATTTTTTAATAACCAGTCATTTTTGGCAATTATGTACTTAGTTGGTTAATTACATGTAGGAGATACATTTCAATGAACAGCATTTTACAGTAACACTATCGGTTCTATTACAGGAATCTCGGGTTGTTTCGTATAAGTCTCGTATAACCCTTTTTTTAACCGAATAATATCAGAATTAAAATAGAAAACAGTCATTTTAAAATATTGAAGCTGTTTTATATTTTGTAGTCAAAGGAATTGCATGTGTAGCTGTACAAAATTCATTTGAAATTACACGGTTAAAACAACATAAGAATAATTATTTTTCATTAATATGCGATTTTTTTTAGTTATTCAAAATGCATTCATATACATTCGATTTGTTTTACTTGATGCGAAATTGTGTGTGATGTTATAAAATGTTTTATCTATATACAGAAATATATTTGAATTATGACTACTTATAAAGGCAAAAAAATATAAAAATAAAAATAAATTCAAGCACACAAAAAGTCATAAAAAACCAATCAAAATGATATTTGCCAAAACGATAAATATGCGGTTCGGATGCGGCTTTTAAGAAATTCATAAATAAATGAACTTGTCCCATTAATAAAATTAAACTGACCTGCAGTTTCATTAATGTTTAAAATATCCGGTCAGTGTTTAAAATATTTAGTATGTAAATGTTCTGTTGTGATAGAACTCCATCGTACACTGATTCTAAACAAACTACAACTATTATATAGATGCTATCTAAAACATTAACTAAAATATTCGTGGATCGTTAAGTATAAACGATTGACTTAGAATAAGAACAGAAAAGCTAATTCAAATAGTCCATCTGACCTTTCAGTGGTTGACATTTACGTTCCCTTGACCTTTACAGAATACATAGATGATTTGATATACAAATGATATTAAGCGAACACAAATCCCGAGGCACCTGGAACAACCACAAAGCTTCGGAAAAAAAATCAGCATTCTTTTTATAATAAAAAAAAAACATTTTCCAAAACATTTTGTACGGAATAAAATATTTCAATTGTCAACGAGTAAAGATAGATACTGTATAATATGCCGATTTTTTTTAAAACTGCACGGAACAGCAGTGCCAAAACTGTAAACCTATAATCTGCAATTATTATAAAATATAAAGTATACGTAAATAAATACAGACACAATTTTGTGTTTTAAAAGTGATTGCTTTTTCTGTGTTTTGTCTGCATCGCACTCTCTAAAAAATATAAAGAATTCTTCTAGATATTCGGTATCCGTGAATATTGTATGCTCACAGAAAAAAAAAATTCACATCAAATTTATATACTATTTGTTTAAAGTAACAACAGTGTCCTTATTACTAGTATGTACACAGCATGTTTGTATGGAATCGTATTGAGAGGGACAGATGCCGTTTCTTTGATATCTGCGCATTCAATTTTTTTAAGCTTTGTAACTAGATCAAACAGAACTAAAATAAAATATGTTTTCGGTTCTCATTTTTATTAAAGAGGTGCGAAAGATACCAGAAGGACAGTCAATTTCATAGATGGAAAATAAACTGACAACGCCATGGCTAACAAAGAAAAAGACACTGACAAAAAATAGTGCACAAGACACAACATAGAACACTAAACACTAAGCTACACGAACCATTAGCACACCAGATTCTCGTTTCAATGACAAATGTCTATTCGTCGATGATCGTGGCTAAATTTATTTGAAAATTCGAACCTTACGAACAAATATGAAGAGCTTACAAACCAAATAAATAATTTTATAGCCAACGCCGGAGTACTGGCTATAATGGGCTGGTGATATCCACTGTGGTATGTGATTAGTGTAGGAATATTTTTATGTTCAAATAAAAATATTTATTTCTTACAATGTCAATAAATGTTAACGGTCAGCTTAGATTAATTTTCAAAATCATCATTTCGAAATATTATCTAAATGATTTGTAAGAATAGATCTTTCTTCATTTTTGAAAATAAATACATGTAAATATTTCCTAAACTAAATTTGTTTCGGGATCGCTCTTTATATTTTTTTATACATTAATGCAATAAATGTTAATTCACTTTTACGAAAATTGTTATGAATAATATCATAAAGAATTGTTAGACAATGGTATTTGGTTTCAGCGCCAATAAGGCGCCCTAAAACAGTTTTGTATGACAGATAGAGATGAAATCAGTGGAATCAACAATACCATGCGCATTAAATTATAACGGTATCTTCGTCCCATTGGGAGGATGTTTGCTGTTGTTGTGTGTTAGACCCATTTGCATCACTCCAAAACACAACTTACATGCATTCTCTGCATCCGTAGGGCCTAATTAATGCCCGGTTGATTTTACTTTTTACACCAGTAAAATCTTAGTTTATATTAGAGCTAGGATGAACGTCCTTTTTATTAGTCCTAACAGCATTGTTCAAACATTTTGCAAATTTCCAAGGTGTAGATTTTCTTCCATAAATTATGCCTTGAAAAATCAAAAGTGTAATTTTCTACTTTAAATATTTGTTTGATAGTTATCATAGTAAGGGAACATGAAAATTACTAGCAACCTTTTTCATTATGTATTTTTAAAAACCGAGTTGCTTTATTCAAATTTAAGACATAACTTTTGTAAATCTGAAAAGAGGAATTAATTTATTCTTAAAAATACTCTTTTTATAAATGAAAGATAAAAGAACCAAAAAAAAAGAACATTCAATTTACGCAAAGAGGAATTGTACTAAAGGCCTATGAGTTTAACTTTTCCACCAGAGTCAAGCTGATTAAAATATTCTCACAAACTATTCTATTTAATTCACACAAGTTTGAATAGCTATCACAAAAGCCATCTATATTCCTCGTTCTTAAAGAAAAGGTCTCGCGTTAAACGGTCGGATCATCGCCGCTTTAAACACTTTGTGATATACCACGCAAATACAACATTTACGAAGAAGAATTCCGGAGTTTTTTAACACTTGGAGGATTTTAAGAAACAAACCAATAATTTTCATCTTGATAACTGGATATAACGATAAAGTATGTATTGAAAATCAGATGGAAAGGTTTAGATAACTAATGTCGGATTACAATTTGTGATGAAGCGATAGGACCCGGGTGCCCTCAGGCGTGAATGCAGTACAAGGCTTTTTACTGGCCCATGTAAGAAATGCTTACAGAAATATTATGAAAATCAAGATAAAGTAGTTAACAGCGTTACAGAATTGTAGTAATTCTTTGTTGTAAAGAAAATTTCTTGTTTTCTTTGTCACGGAATCAGGATTTTTGTGGGAAGAATGGTAACTTTACAACTTTACATTAAATGCATACATTAAAAACAAATATGTGAATTAGAGTACTATATTTGAAAAAAATATATAATTATATATTATACAAAAAAAGACAGTAGTCGTGCTTATCAAATTCTGTTTTAAAACTAGATAGATTTGTTATCATGCAACAAGTAAAATGATTCCATGATTAACATATGATAATGTACAATATATATGCATCAACTTGCAAGTTAAAATATTTTAAAGTTATTAATTAATGTTTATCATTAAACTCAGAAAATCAAGATTTAATAAATATGATAGTTGGCATTAGTATGGAATTATCAGAATTAAAGGCTAACAAATTCTGTTTGATTTTCTATGGTACTTTCCCTATACTCATTTATAATTCATAGGATTGGCCACATTAGCAATCATTGTTTGTACATTTTGTGGAATTATTTCAATGATAGGTGTTTTATACTGTGTAAACTAATTAAGACAGGTTAGTTTGGGACTACTGTGTTGAAATGATTTTTGTTTTGTTTCAATTTTAATTAAAGCTTACGCAAAAAGAACTAGGTCTTACCAGAACTCTGTATGCTCCAAAACAGAGATTTATCAATAAAAAAAATTCTGTATATTTATATTAAAAAAATGTGTATATTTATATTAGGCATTAATCGATTTATTGGTCTTACGATATCAATGAAAATATTCTATATAAGTGTAACTAGGGGTTTTCGATTTCTATTATAATCAACGAAAAAATATTTTATTCTGGAAATATATAATTGTCATTTCTAGCTTTTTCAAGCTTTAAGAGGAGGAAGGCCAGCTTATCAAAATTAATATTAGATTTTATATATATATATATATATATATATATATGAATTTGTCATGATTATAATATTAGAATAAAATTTTAAAGATATATTCAGAAATATTTATTTCTTACACTAAGTTTTTCATTTTGATATTTGTTTTGAAAATTAAAATAAATGATCCAACAAAAGCATTCATCATTATTTAATATTATATAAATTTAATACAATATTTTATTATTATTGTTATTATTATTATTATTATTATTGTTTGTTATTAGTCTAGTAAGTAAATTTTATTTAAAGTCGGCATATATATATATACAAAAACAGACAAGTTACTGTTTTGACTTTCAAATTTATTTTAAACATAAGTAGTAAGATTATTTATCACTTATTTTCTTATTGTACACGTGACAAAATATATTGTAATGTAACAAACTCATTAAAATATATATGATGTAAATAATGTTAAAATTTGAGGTCAAAGTTTGGTCAATTTCCACTTTTAACGTGGAGAGCGACCCTAAACGAGATGGTGTGAAGATTTAGAAAATTATGGTGATATATAAAGATCGAATTTCCAAATCTCGTCCTTTTTCCATTACCGCGGTATTGACCATACGTTCACCTTCTCTATGAAAGTAATTTTTCATTTCTAATATTTAACACTAATTACACTTACCGTCTCTCCCTTCCGTCAGATTAAAAACGACCTAAATTAAGTACTTTTGCAACCAGAAGCATACAATGTTGGACTAAAATGATATTAAACGAATATTTTAAAATTCATGCTTCAGTTCCTGATTTAATAGGATTTTATGATCAAAGTGAAATAAATTAAAGTTATTACGTATAAATTATGACTTATAATCTCAATCAAAATGCTTTTATTCTTTTGAAATTCAGGATAAAATGTTGAAGATTCTTATCTTAAAACGTTAAAATCGTGGATTAGGGTATTAAAATTGGAATTGAGGGCTACATTTGGTCATATAAATTGGATTGTGTTGCGGCGCAAATGTAGGGGAACTGATGGCTTACCATTACTCGGTTCAGGAATCAAACCGTTCACAACCCATATATCAATTGTTAATAAAGATCTTGTGAATGTATCCAATCCGTAACTGTTTCTCTCCCGTTCTTCCGAATAACTAATTTTACCAGAGTAAATTAATGTTATTTGCATATAAAATGGGTTTTAAGTTTTAATTTCTTTTCTAACCTTTCAGTTCTCTAAGTTTTACTCATGAATTATTATTTGAACATGTAAACCCAACATAAAACAACCAGATATACTGATAACTATTAGTAATAAATATAGAATATTATCTAAAAAGCAATGAGTACTTTACCACATATATGTGTTAAACAAATAACGGAAGTATTATAGACTAGATAATACTTCCATGTAGAGACAAACTCAAGACACAATATTGAAACATTTCCATTGGTGAGCTCGTATGTCTTTCTTTTTAGATGCTTATTTTTTGGGGCGATTTTTTGCCTATTTTATGATGACCACACTTACACAAAAACACACATGTTTCTGAAGGACAACATCTTTAGCTATGCTGGTAATCAGCCAATGGACCACACATACACAAAAACACACATGTTTCTGAAGGACAACATCTTTAGCTATGCTGGTAATCAGCCAATGGACCACACATACACAAAAACACACATGTTTCTGAAGGACAACATCTTTAGCTATGCTGGTAATCAGCCAATGGACCACACATACACAAAAACACACATGTTTCTGAAGGACAACATCTTTAGCTATGCTGGTAATCAGACACAAAAACACACATGTTTCTGAAGGACAACATCTTTAGCTATGCTGGTAATCAGACACAAAAACACACATGTTTCTGAAGGACAACATCTTTAGCTATGCTGGTAATCAGACACAAAAACACACATGTTTCTGAAGGACAACATCTTTAGCTATGCTGGTAATCAGACACAAAAACACACATGTTTCTGAAGGACAACATCTTTAGCTATGCTGGTAATCAGACACAAAAACACACATGTTTCTGAAGGACAACATCTTTAGCTATGCTGGTAATCAGACACAAAAACACACATGTTTCTGAAGGACAACATCTTTAGCTATGCTGGTAATCAGACACAAAAACACACATGTTTCTGAAGGACAACATCTTTAGCTATGCTGGTAATCAGACACAAAAACACACATGTTTCTGAAGGACAACATCTTTAGCTATGCTGGTAATCAGACACAAAAACACACATGTTTCTGAAGGACAACATCTTTAGCTATGCTGGTAATCAGACACAAAAACACACATGTTTCTGAAGGACAACATCTTTAGCTATGCTGGTAATCAGCCAATGATACGTAATTTAGTAACTAGTAGATTTACATGTAATACTAATAAAACATAGTAAAAGAAAAAAGAACTAGTATATTGCTGTAATTGATCAGTCAACCAAGCCGGAATATCTAGTAGATTTTACTAGCTTATCTGCACAGTAACCGGAAAATAATTAGTAGATTTTACTTGCTATAATCTAGTAATAGAAAAAAACCAAGTAGATTTAACTGCAACAATCAAATAACCGGAAAATAACGCAGTAGAATGTAATGCTGCTTATCAAGAAACCTAGTGACAAGGAAACTCTGCTCAGTAGATCTATTAATTTACTATTCTATTTAGTATATAGTTCTGCCACTTAAAAGTTATAAGAACGTGAGTTTATAAAACGTACAGTTTAGTGTAGTTTTCTATGTTTTGGTTTATCTTTCATTGATACGTTTATACATCAAGAGGTTCAGCTGACAGTCGATTTTTTTTAATGAAATGCACATGCATACACTAGTCAATCATTTAGACTTTTAAAACTGATGCAAGATCGTGCTTATCTCCCTTGTTGGCAAAATTGAAGCAAACTTGAAGCTATGGATATTTTACAGATAAAGTACAGCAGACACAAGAGCTGCACTTTTATTTTTCACAGCATATGTACACAACCATGTGATAAAAGGGGAATAGATGAGTTCTACAATATGTCCCAACTAATAACATACAGGAATATATCTACTGCATGGAACATCATCAGTTGTTGTTTCTTGAAATATATCTCTAATGTTCTCGTCATTAGGAAATGTCTGGGTTGCTGGCGGTATAGTCTCAAATGCATTTAAAACATTTATAAAACCAGGCGATTGGGAGCTTGGCATATCGTCTATTTTTCAAATCCGTATGATGTTACGTTTTCAATGTTGTTGGGTTGCTTTCTTATTTGCGTATACCCTAAATGGCCGTTGATTGTTTTCATTTTAAATTTGTCTCCATCCAATAAAAAATCATTCTTTGTTATAAATATATCACTTATTGTGTTCCTTGCAGAGAAATTATATATATTTACAACTTTTTAATAATATATGTTTTCAGAAAAACTTCAAATACAAGGTATCAGAAAAAAATATCATGATTGTGATCGCCCAACATTGTATGACAAAAAGTGAAAACAACACTTTCTAAATTGCATGCGTTCGAAGTGCTTTTCTGGATTTACCTTCATCAAGTACCCTTGAAGTCCATTTTTTTAAAAGCAAAATGTATGAAGAGCTATATGATCAAACAGGACAACATATACTATACATTTTACTTATTAGCTCATTCATATTTCTTGTCTTTCGATTTGTAATTTTGTGATTCGATCTAATAGTTCCTTCAGCTTATTCCAGGAAAGAAAATTCTTAATCTTTAAGTCTCATATACAAAAACAAGTTAAAAGCGAAAGCCTTATTATAATGTTAAAAGCGAAAGCCTTATTATAATGTTAAAAGCGAAAGCCTTATTATAATCAAAGAAAACATTCGTTGTTTGATGTGCATGTATATTAAATTTAAATCTCCTCTTTATCTTTGTTATATCTGGGCCGGTTAGCTATGCAGTACAAGTATTTTGTTGGTGTTTGCTTGTATTTGTATGTTTGTATGTTTGTTTTCCACCAATTTGTTCATGTATTTGTTTCTTCTATTTAGAATTTCATTATTTCGTGATTGGTATTGGTGTCACACATTTTAAAAATTCTGAAAATTAAATCATTCCACCGCATTTTATTAACTTCTCAATATGCATATACCGGTTCTATATTTGTTTTCTGAAAATTAAAAAATCAAATAAATTAATACCCTCTCTCTCTTTCCGAGATGTATATTTGCATATGAAATTTCTATTGATAATATCAAGGATTTGTATAGTTCGACTATACAAATCCTTAATAATATATATATAATTTAAAACATAAAAATTAAATTATATGAAAATCTAGTATTTTTATTTTTTTTTAGATATATGGATATATGAAAGTCATCAGAAAATATTTATTAGTTTAAATGTATCATATCTTTAAAGAGACAAGATATGGCGGTACACCTCATCAAAACAAATGTATCATATCTTTAAAGAGACAAGATATGGCGGTACACCTCATCAAAACAAATGAAACTTGTGTCCGCCTTTTTACGAACGGTATAATCAGTACAAAAACTGACTTATTTCATTTTTTTCTATAAAGAATCAAAATATATAAGGTGTATGTTTATCTGTTTTGAATCTGTTTGTCGTACTTTCATATTTCCTGCAGTTGTGTAGATAATTATTGTGTTTATATTTGTATGATGTTATCATTCACAAGTAATCTTAAAACCGAACATTCGTCTAAGTAGAAAAGTGAAATACAGTCTTCTATTTCTTTTAATAAAATTTGAAGTTTTTCAACAGGAATATATAATCCACAAAATTTGAAGTTTACAAGAGAAATAATGTTTTTTTAAATGTTTTGAAAAAAATTATACACGATTTACTTTGTGCTAAGCAAAAGTGTTTGTGTTAGTTTTCATTAAGCAGTTAGAAATATGATAAAAAGTTACACTCAAAAAAATAAAATAAGAACGTTAGCAGAAAATAGCATACTTTATTTAAAGAAAATAAAAAGAAAATATTATATACAAATTGTAACAAACACAAATAACGTTCATACCTTTGCAAAATAAGAAAAATTGTGAATTAGTTTTATAAATATAGTAAGTAAATATAATAAAAATAACAATAATGATAACAATAATAAAAATAATATCGGTATAACGTTATGTTGCAATTCAATTATTATAATCCTATTAAAAACTGAATCAAGACATTTCCGCGAAGATCAAGGGAATATATCTATTTAGATTATATGTAGTATTTGCTTACCCAAAAGAAATTATAATGCCTTTGTAATACATTTATCCTTCAGTGCGATTGTTTATATTGTTGTATATAAACTTGGTTAAGATTCCTTAGAGTAAATATTTGATTTTATCTTAAGTAATGCATTTGCAGTTGGTACTTTGGTTAATGCTGTCTGTTTCATTGTTAGTTTATCTTGATCACTCACAAAATAATTCCAGTATGCATATGTTTTATATAAAAAAATTCTATTCTTCTTTACAAATTTATGCTGTATTTAATGTAATGTGAAATACTTCTTAATTTTATGAAATATTTTTATTGGCCCGTCGGATGTGTTTCCTTTTGAATAAAAGCTAGGAAGAATGAATATTTATTGTAATGCCTTAAATAAAGAATAGGGTTTTTTTCTGCATATCTTTATCATCTTTTAACATTAGATTGAAGTATCTGCTTGGAAATGGATTTAAGATTTAGCTTGAAAAATAATGAATCCATATTCAAATTGATTCATTGAGTTTTTATATTTTATCATTTTTTGTAAATTTTTGTCCTAGCTCTTCGCGTTCTATCACTGGAAAAAATCGAGATTCTAATCGACACCAGTGAAATCAAAATATGAAACGTTGATTTTACTATCGCACAACCTAAAAAAAACTAAAATTTACAATAAGTTTTGCATCATATTTTAATCGGCTATATACTTTATATAGAAATTTGTCCATTTACCAGAAAATGTTTTTGGACTAGTGTTTGTACCAAAGATAATCGAAAGTAGGCAATCTGTAGACAAAGTCTTCTTCTCTCTGACAATTTGTTGCTGAATCTGACTAAAATATATAGTTTGCTTAATAAACAAGCATAACACGCAAACAATACTTAGTACTTGATGCAGTTTAATGTAATACGTTTCTATCTTCTTTTAAAAAATACGTTCAACTGAACAAAATAATAATTGGATAAGTTTTTAAACAATGAAATGAAATTGTAATTATGAAAACCAACATACCATCATTATCAGATTCCGGAGAGTTATCTGTCTTTGAAAGCATCAAACCAAAACCATCATAGCTTTACAATTATTTACAATTCATTATTTTATCAACTATAAACATCTAGATGAGGTTATAAAAATATAGATACATAAATGACAAAATACTTAATAATTAATAAGTTTTGAAAACTATACTATGCAAATCGTTGATTATGAAGTCGTTGATATTTTTAAAATTTAAACAGAGAAAAATATTCAATTATTTTGGCAATTATCGTTTAAGACACAAACGAAAACAAAAAAATCAATAAAGTTTGACTTGTTGGCAGCTGAGAATCTGTGATAACAAAACATTTTGATAAATGAGGAATAATAATTTTTTGCCAATATGAATTATAAGGTATTGAGATCAAAATATGGAAAATCGATAATAATTATTTTATCAGATGGAACAGATGTAAAATGGTATTTAACACATGTTTGTAATTAAAAGAGAAAAAAAACTGACTATCAACAATGCAGCGTTAAGATACAGACTGACTAAGACATACCAGTAAATGAATTAAGGTTTAAATGCATGCACAATTTAATAACATAAACTGTTGTTATATATATGACAGAAAAATGAACATATCCGTCAATAAGCCGAGATTTGTGTGATAAACCTGACTTTGATCATGTTTAGTAAGTTTTGTGACGAGTGAAGGATTTACTATATCATAAGCAGATATGATCTATATTTGCCCTTTTATCTTAATAGCATCAATATCTAATAAACAAACTCAGAGGTATCGCCATTGTTATAAAGCCCCGGGATCAACTCCGTATCTGATCTAATTAGAAAATGCTTAACTCGTATGTATTGTTCCATATCGTTCATCAGTATTATATAGGATCATATAGCGTGCACTTTGCACCTATCTTCATATACATATTTTATCATAACTAACTTTTCAGAATGGATTTTATTTATTTGCCCATAAAGTTTTTAATTGATTAAATGAAACTGAAATTGCTATATTGTTCTCGTTGTGAATATTAAACTATCATGTTACAAAATTGTTGTTGTCGAAAAAATGACTTTGGCCTTTAGACATAGGCGACTGACTGTCGAATCAAGCAACTTGTGTATTCAATTTGGAAATGAAAAATTGTTTCGGAAACGGAACTTATTATCCGTGAAGTTGCATTGATTCTGTTTTTTATAAAGGTTGTCATTTTGTTAAGCGAGGCTAGTTTCCAGTGATATTTTACTATGTTCAATATATTATAATTGAGAGAGTTATATTGGGCCTCGGAGGAGCAATCAACATTCTGAATATAAAAAGACAATAAATGTTTGTTTCCAAATAACGTACAACTCTTTTTAATGAAAATAAATAAATAATGTCTGTATGTATGCATCGCGTAACAAATGGTCAATTACACGAAATTATCAATTTTTTACACGTTTTATTGAATGAAACATCACAGGCTGGCTTTTCATTGTATTTTTTAGTTTACACAAACTAATTTTTGAAACTTTACCAATCGAAAAATCATAATACACATTTACGGTTTTAAGAATGTCATAAACTATATGTCACTAGACTATTACAGAGTCACTTTTTATTGTATTTTTTAGATTACACGAACGAATTTTGGAAACTTCACCAAATGAAAAATTATAACACAAAGTTATTGTTTGAAAATGTCATAAGCTACGTTGCTATCATATTTGCTTTAAAAATATTACATCTCATGACTTAAATTGACCACAATTAATAAAACACTCATTTTAGTAATGTTCTTTTGAGTAACAACGTCTTGTTGTACAAAGTATATATGCGTTAAAAAAAAATTAATGTTATACTCATAAAAACCACAACATTGGGTAAACATCTGTAGATTACTTTGGTTATGTTCATACTTTTTCACTTTTGCATATTATTTCTTTGAATCATAAAATCAGTGCGGACAATGATAATCTGAAATATAAATTCTAAAGAAAGTCAGAAGTATTAATATTTGCTTCATTTACAAGTACCTAGTTAATGTTAAAATTATATTGCGATTACGGTCTCACTTGCAATCATACCCTTTCTCCTTGTTATAATGTTTAGTAAAAATTGAAAGTAAAAACTCACTCTCTTTTAGGCTTCTTTTTCAATGGTGGAAAAAAAATAATTGAACCTTCAACAATATACAATATTGCATTTACATAACAAAGATGGATGTATAAAACTTTTGGAAACACTCTTGAAATACATCATTAATCAGAGAAATTGTATGATTTTCAAGATTAGAATTATCAGATACAGACTTACAAGCTGTACCGAAAAATGTGAAAATCTAATTGATTAGATGAAATGAATACTACACAGAGGACAAGTAGTTATGGAAGATTTAAATGTCTTTAATTGGACGAATTGGCTTTTTACAATTAAAATTGCACCATGTACACACTAAATGATTATCATCGATATCCTTATTTATAACGTAAAAATGTTTGGATTATGTTCTAATAATCTCTGATAAAATGCATAACAGAGTAAAAACTTCAAACTGAGCAACTTTACAATGGTTCGACACGAAAACGGTACTCACGCACATGCCTTTTCATCAACTATAAGATAAGGACTTGTCTCATCGTTAATGAAGGGATTTACGTTTTATAGTTTAATTAAAACAAAAGCTAGAAATGGGATTGTACTTAAATAGAACCTATATAACGTGTATCTATGTAGAGTATCATAGTTCAAGACCACTGGTCAGGGAAGTGACATGATTGGAAATCCCATATACTGGCCATTATAAAACGTGTTCCAAGGTTAACCTTGACTGCTTCTAAAGGTCTTTCGTTTCTTTTATTGTTGTTAAGCCAAGTCTCTTGACATATTTTGGTCCTTTTTATGCCCCATTATGGGCATTATGTTTCTGGTCTGTGCGTTTGTCTGTCCGTCCGATCGTCCGTCTGTCCCGCTTCAGGTTAAAGTTTTGGTTACAGTTTTTGGTCGCGGTAGTTTTTGATGAAGTCCAATCAATTTGAAACTTAGTACACATGTTCCCTATGATATAATCTTTCTAATTGTAATGCCAAATTAGAGATTTTCTCCCTTTTTCACGGTCCACTGAACAAAGAAAATGATAGTGCAGATGGGGCATCCGTGTACTTGGGACACATTCTTGTTTTGTTTTACTTTGAACACTAACATTCAGCAGTTGCAATAATCCGGTCAAAATTCCCCGAATAAACATATAAAAATAGATTTAAATTATTTTATTCTAATCAATTTTGGCAAAATGATAATGCAAATGATTACTGCAAAAACTGAAAATACATACACTTTAATGTTAATTAAGCATCACATCGGTTTCAATTTTGAAAGTAGAGAAACTTATCAAGTTGAACAAAAGTTTATAGCAAAATTCTAATTTGGTTATTTTCATATTTCATTTTATATCAAAGTTGATTTTTATAATTTGCGTTCTTTTTAAACCATTTGACAATACTTATCATTTATAGAAGCAATCTGAAATACGGTTATAATTAATGCGAGTGTTGCTCGTATTGTTTTGTTATCAACGCCATAGTGTTTGTTACATTACATTAAATGCATTTGTAGATAATATTTTTGACCACTTTATAAAGATATCATAAAAATGCATCTTATTTTAGTATGTAATAAAACATGATATGTTCGCTTTGAATTCGGTCAAATAGCAAACTCTGGCATTATGTATAATATATGTCAAACTGTGGACAGAATCTGCAATACCATCGCTTTTAATGCAGAAATGACCTGTCTGATCACTGAAGTTTGGCCAGGGTCTATAGACAAATAAACTTCAGCACAATTCTCTCAATTAGATTTTATTGTGTGTTTATGTAACAAACAATGCCTGAAGACAGAATTTATGACGGAGTTAATTTTGGTTATCACTGATCATCCATTATCTGATGATTTCAAGGATATTCTCATGCATTAACTTCTGTGATTATGAATTCCTCCCAAATCTAAGATTGTCAGATTAAGAAGATGATTATGTCTTATGTATTATCTCCATCTCTCTAATCTTGTAAATTAAGCTTTTGAGGGAAATTCTGACATAGATTTAGGGTCCTACTTTACGGTCTAACTTTGAACCTTCGTAGGCGCAAACTGACTGCAGCAGCTCGAAAACACAAATTTAAGTGACAAGCAAATAAAGATAAAACCTGAGATGTTCCGCATATCCGACAGGTCAACATGGCGATATTCATCTTTATTGTCAGAAAGGGAAGATTTCGAATGTGTAGAAATGACACATTATATCTTAAAGATTGCTGAAAACATCTGATGATGTATATAAATAAATTTATAGTTTTTTTTTCTTCTCAGTTTTTTTCTTCTATTATACGCTGCTGTTGAAGCTTCTTCGCGAATGTTCCGGAATGAATTCTACCAAAATCTTTCGGTGGGAATTGTGCAAAGAAGTATGTTGCCTAAGAAATATTTCCTTTCGGTCTTATTTTCCTTACTTGATTGAGTCAAAATGTTTATGAATATTGTCTTAATAACAAATGAAAGAACCGTTAATTGTCAAAGAAACGTCAAAGAAGGATAAATTTACACTTCATAATTACAAACAAATAGTAACACTTAACAAATGCACAAAACAATGACTGCGCAATGCCAACCTACAACACTTGGGGAACTTTATACCCCCCGAAATGGGTAATTAGTTCTTAAAAAGAGGTATGTTTCTATAAAGCGAATGAAAGAAAAACTTTAAACATCTATAATATCTACCTTTCTAGTAATATGAACGTTTTCTTTGCAGATACTATGAATCTATAGACTTCAAAATACACAATACATAATACCCTTGCGCATGTCTTCTTTACGATATGCACAACCATCCCCCAACGCATAATCCGTGTAATGAATGCTCATTTTTTCTAAAATCTTACTTCATTTTCTCAAAAATAATGTTGGCATCTTTAACTGTATTTATAAAAAAGAAAGATTAGGTATTATTGTATTTGCCCTCTTCTTAAATTTTTTAATGAAGTAAGATTTTAGAAAAAATGAGCAAATCAAATTGTTCTTTTCTCTGTGTGTTGAAGCCAGGATTTGTTCTATCTGAATCGATTTATGACCTTCGAAAATCGGAATACTACTGTTGCCTTTATAGCCTTTTATTACGCCGTGATGTGCTAAATATAATCATATCATATCCTTTTGATAATCCGAGAGAGTCGCAAGGTAATCGTATAAGACTTTCAATATAAACAAAAGGATTTAAAAGAGAGGCAAAAGATACCATATAGTGACATTAAGAGTCGAAAACAAACCGACAACGCCAACAAAAAAATATATAAATCCCACCAAGGGTGATCGCATGTGCTCTGGAAGGGTAAGCAAATTCTGCTGAACATGTTGCACCCACTGTGTCGTATGTAAGAAATATCTTGTAATAAGTCTTATCCGTTAGCTCTATTTGGGTGAAAGCGGAGTTGTGGTAACGACAATTTCAACATATCCATCGTCTGCTGTGAAACAGATATTCCATAAAGGTCAACCAAATGGTTTTATTCCACTGCATGATGACTTTGATAGCAAAATCAATATTTGATTGGTTGAAACTATCACACGTGACGTCGAACAAAACTTCATATTCCCCTCTGAACGTCGGGATTGCCTTGTGCGACGTTACCCACAGTTAATGTTTTTAAAATAAAACATTTTGAAACGGTCTGTTTTAAAAATTATTTCAAATCTAAAAACAAATTAGAAAAGAATAGATAAATGATTAACTTTAAATTGGTACTGATTATCATTGTGTATATTGTGTTGAGTTATAAAACAAAACGGATAAGAAAACAATTATGTAAATTTTATATTCAGAAGTAAAACAAAAAGTATAGTCAGTGGAATAAAACATTCATTTCCCTTAGCTTCGTGAGATATGTTCGAACTGTTGGTTTAATATCTTCCATGTGATCAGTTACCCTCTTTCAAGGAAAACATCTCAGGAAATGCAAGTATGATGTCGTATGAAAATGGACATATATACTGCATATGAAGGTCATGATGGAACTTTGTAACATATAAATGGAAAGTTCACAATTGGGAATCTGAAATTATCTCTTTTTGTCGTAAAATTTTGATCTCTATCGACCCTAATTGCCAATTGCTGGATGTAAGTCAAGATATGATGCATACTTGACTTGATGGGATAGATGCGTTCAACATAGTTACCAAACTTGGAATCATTTAGTGAGAGGACATAAGCTATATAGCGGAAGGTGAAGTAAAAGGATAATGCTTGCTTGCTTTTTGGTTATTATTTCTATGATGTCAGCTTGATATGAATAAGGGAACAAGTCTGCAAGGAGAGGAACACAGTTAGTTCCAACGGAAATGTCGATACTTTGTTAAAGAAACACGTCCTCCAAGACAATAACAATCAAAAACAAGGAGTAAACAAAGACTCTAAAAACCAAAGGACATTTACATCAACAGTTATAAATAATAATTAAGAAACAACACGAACTCCACTAAAAACCGGGAGTGAAATCAGGTGCTCCGGAAGGGTAAGCATTTCCTGCATAGTATACGGCACCCGTCGTGTTGTTTCTTTGTTCAGTTCGGTAATGATGGAAGGTTATTCTGACTGAGGAAGTACCAAATGTTACAAATATGTTGTCAATCAAGAAATCAAGCATCTTGATATTGCCAGTTTTTGACGGTACAAAAATGGTGGGTTGAACCTGGTTTAATGGCTAACCAAACATCCTGCTTTGTGACAATGTTTAACAACATCTCTAAATCACTTCGTGACAGAAATACACCACAATGACAAACACCACAGGATATATATCAAAAACAGTTTCGCGATTACGTAACTAACATGCCATTTCGAACTTTATACAAATATTTTCAAAATGTTCGTTCAAACAGTTTTCATGACAATGATGGCATGAAATGGCAGTTTTAGAAAACAAACGATAAGACATAACAGATGATCCAAACGAAACCATAACAGAAACATCAAAAATAAATACACGAATGTTGGATGTACAAAATACCGATACAATGTAATCTCTCGGTATAACAGTCATATTCGGAAATACTAGTAGGTCACATTTTGTACTTAGCAGACTATCGACATGCAAAAAAATTATACTATGATATTCTGCGCATATCATGATAAACAAAAGGCTTTGAGATGAAAATTATTCGCGAAATACGAAGAAGTAAAAGGACGAGATATGATTACCATGCGCACATCACAGAATAACAAATTGATAGCATATGATTACTGATCTCATAAAATGGAGTAACACAATTATATGATATGATTTCCGTGTGCACAACACGGAATAAGGAAAGGATATGATACCATTACCATGCGAACAATGTCAAGGGGTAACTCATGGATATGATGAATTACAATGCACACAACACTGATAACAAAAAGGATATGATATATTACAGTACGCACAACACGGATATGTTGTTTTCATTTGTTGCTGTATATTATATTTGGGGTTTTTTTTTCGGTTTTTTGTTTTGTACCAGAATACGGCTGTTAGTTTCCTCGTTTGAATTGTTAAACATTTGTAGTTTTGGGTTCTTTTTTTAAGATTACTTAGCGCTATGGGTTTTGCTCATTGTTATAAGAACCAAACAATAACCTTGGTTTTAGAGCATTGTTTTAACAAAAGGAAATGTTATAACTACATGTACCAGGGACACAACATGAAAAGTAAAATTATATGATTGCATGTGAGTACCGTCCACAACACGGAGTAACAGAAGGATATGACATGATTATACAGTAAGCAAAACAAAGAGTGATAAAGTGATATGATATGATTATCGTGCTTTCCACACGGTGATCAGAAGGATATGACATAATTACCGTGCCTAAACACAAAGTATAAAAAAATATGATAAAATTACAATAATCACGACACAGTAACAAAAGGATATGGTATGATAACCGTGCTTACAACACGGGAAACAAAAGGATAGAATAAGTTTACCATGCCCACAACATATAATAACCAAGGGATATATTCTGTTGTAGAATATCCGTTTCACACATGATATCGGAACTATAATCCCGTTCCCTTTTCACAAATGTGACCTACCGAGTTAGCCGAGTTAGACAATTTACCGGCTTTATAATAACATGAACAACGCGTCTGGTGTCGCGTCTTGAGCAGGATATGCTTGACCTTCTTTGGGCACCCAAGATTATCCCTAGTTTAAGTGGGGTTAGTGTTGCTGTTGTAACCCTGTTTGTGACATTTTTACCTATTGTGTCTGTTTGTTTGGTTTAAACATCGTTGTCAGTATAATGAAATTTGATGCGACTGTCATACAAATGAGAGGTTTAGCGCTTTAAAACCAGGTTTAATCCACCATTTTCTACATTTGAAAACGCCTGTACCAAGTCAGGAATATGATCATTCGTTTGATTAGTTTTATCATTTTATTTATCCATTGGATTAGGGACTTTCCGTTTTGAATTTTCCTCGGAGCTCAGTATTTTTGTGATTTTGCTTTCTATTACCTTGACCACAACCGACAGGGTAACTAACAAAATATGATATTTATACCGTACCCACAAAACATAGTATCAAAAAAGGATATAATACTAAGTTACCGTGCCCACAGCACAGATTAACTGTGTGTTCAATACGATGTAGGAAAAGATCCATGGATATGATATGAATACAGTTAGTAGAACACAGATATGATATGATTATTGTGCTAACAACACGGATAACACATGGATACTATATGATTACCGTTCCCCCCTGCGCAGATTAACAAAAGGATATGAGTTGATTGCTGTGCTTAGAACACAGAGTAACAAAAGGATTCAACTACAACATTATCCATAGAGTAGTAGTAAAGCATATTGGGTTTCTATGCTCTCATTAATGCTATAACAAATATCTATAGACACTGATCTTTATTTTTTGCATGAAAATAATGATAAAACAAACAATACAACTAATGCATAAACATAAAAATCTGCAATATCCAATAATTTTTTGCTTAATCTTTACATGGTGCTTCTGGAATTATGAATACTTCATAAAAGCATTTTAAAAGATGATTTCAAAGCGAAAGTTTTAAAGAGGTAGAGTCAGGTGCTTCAGTAAGGATACACAAATCCTGCTCCAAAACAATTAAATAATCAAATGCCTATACAGCACGGGAAAAGGTGAAACAATATATATGTATTAGTAAGTGAGTTTCTAAGAAATGGTTATTCTTTGATACAGAACATTCAACGTCGATTTCATCTGAAACGGGCAATTTTTAAAATTTACATTGAAATATGTTGGATATGGACACCCTAAAAACTATTACAAGGGAGTTCTTACATGCAGACTTTTTTCCAGTTTAGTATCCATCTATGAATATAACAATAACACACACAAACAAACAAAAATAGACGAAACTAAATGTTCTTTTTTATATACTTTCCTTGTGGGATTTTTGACATCCAGTTAACGAACGAGTCAACTATAAACCATCACGTTAACGATACTTTTTGTTGTTTTTTTTAATTCCTGAAATCTTGATAATGACTTAAAGACTTTTCCGTTTCGGGTCAAAAGTATTTGCAGATCCTTCAACTGCACATGAAATAAACAGTGATGTCAAATATGCGATAGGGCTTCGTGTGATCTTCTGGTATGTACAGACAATGTTGAAATTTCCGAAACATAAGTAACTGTCATTACAACTACTACATGACAGACATACATTGGTTAGCTTTCTCGTGGTGATGTGTGCCCCAGTAGGGTAACATGGTGACTTTACTTTGTTGTGGTTAGACATAACTAGTTGTATAAACACTTATGACTCTTAGTCTATCAAAATCATTTAACTGTTGTATGTCCAATACAGACACATGACCCTAGATACAGTTTACATCAAAAACAAAAAATGTAATTGATATTTGGAGGATGATTTGTTATTTCAATTTTCTATCAATCATTTTTTTTCCGAGTTCTGTTTTCGCACATTACTCAAGTGTAAATCTTTATCTATAATACTAAAATTACGAGGTCCAATTTGTCAGCCGTCATCGGGTAAAAACGACAAATCAAAGAATTCAACTCAATATATAACTAATATAGGACAATGGTGAAGATTAAAAATTACACCACTCCAGACCCTTTTGTTTTCCACATAATTAATATTGCCAATAATTAACAAGTTCCGGGTCTAATCCGATACCGATACCAATAGTATATTCACCTGTTAGCTATTACCTTATCTGTACGTTCCGCATTTGACAGGCACACCACCAAACGGTGTATTTAGGATTTTGCTATATACACGGGTCATAATCAAAGGGCTGACACTACTAAATTCAATCATCGTCAAATTGTTCCCTATTGTAGCTTTATTCAGCAATCAGCAAGACTTTCTAAGATAACTAATATAGGACAATGCTGTTGATTAAAAAATACCCCATTCCTGGATAGCCTGGACCTTTTGTTTTCCAAATAATTAATATTTCCAATAATTTATAAGTTCCAGGTCGACGGTTTCAAACAGAAAGATTTGAAAGCAGAGAAAACTGTGTATCTTATAATCGACATGACTTTATCAGATGACAATACCAATTACTAAAATAAGGCTTAGGCATAGTTATATATTTTAATTCAGTCACGGACCCGCGATATCACGGGTGTGTACTTGTAGTATATAAGTTTGTCAAATACCTCCAAAATACATGGGGTTTATAAAACACCTATATGGTATAGATGGAAGTAATCTTTTGCTTGCTGATTCTGCTTTAGATATATTCTTTCTATTAAGCTATATATTTTGATTAAGCATTCTTTCTTTGCCAATAAAGAATAACGAAAATAACAAACTTCAGGGCAAATTCAAAAAAGGGGGGAGTCCATAAAAACGTACAAAACCAAATTATTATTAATCGACGGAACAGGTGAAAAACAACTGTCAACTACACTCGCTAGGTATATACAGGCGTTTAAAATGATTAGGCAAACCTGGTTTTGTAGCTTGTTCCATTGTTCGCATGAAGCAGACTTCATACGGGACTTCTTTCAGGAAGAATACAAATATGAGAACCAAGATACATGCTATGTACAATAACAATCTGAACCCAATGATTATAGAGAGCAAACAAATGTAACTATTACATAACAGGCTTCTATTTTTGGGGCCCTTTATAGCTTATTGTTCGGTGTGAGTCAATGCTCCGTGTTGAAGGCCGTACATTGACCTATAATGGTTTACTTTTATAAATTGTTATTTGGATGGAGAGTTTTCTCATTGGCACTCACAACATATCTTCCTATATCTATTCTATACCTAATTAGGTACCTTCACGTGCTTTTAATACTTGTGAACTACTGTTGCCTCTATTTTCTCTACTTTTGCCTCTATTTTCTCGAGAAAACCCTCTTTTAATCAGATATTACCAGAGTGGATCGCATCAGAGATTGCCGTAGTGGGAGATTTTCTGGGTAAATCTCATCAATGGTTGTCACAGTGGCTTTCATTAGAGATTGTCAGAGTGGCTCCCATCAGAGATTGCCAAAGTGGCACTAGAAGCAATATCTACCTAAAAGATAACAAAGTGCCGGGTTGATCATACACATGTTTATGTTGGTGAAAGTAGTAACTATTAAATAAAATCTAACAGTGCATGAAATAACGTACATATAGAGGACTAATAGTGCACCAGTTGTAAGGTGGCTTTTGAATGATAGTATCTTAATTGTAGTATACCATCGGGAAGATAGATTTATTATTGTCGATGTGTTATTCCTCAATAGGGTTAGTACTATATAGGTTACATTGTTAGAACAAACTTCTTGTTCTTGTTTGATATTTCGAGTCTTCTTATTTATCTATTGTACTTTTCAAGGCTTGCTATTTGATAAGACATTCCAGTTTTAAATTTCCTCGGAGTTCGGTAACTTTGTTGTTTTCTTCCCTATTAAATAATTGCATAACATTTACATCCAGAAATTCTTACTTTGGTGTTTTCACAGTAAGAAATACACGAATGTTCAAAATAGATGAATAGCTAGTCTCTTTTAAATTGAGCAACAGTGCCTTAGTTGTTGAGAACTTGCCTCTTAATCGTCTTGGTTTTTTTTTGTATTGCTCTGCCACTTCAATGTACTTCATTTTGCTTTCCAACTATTCGAGGTCCACTATTGTGAGTTTTATAAGATGAAAGCGCGTCAGCCGTACAAATATAAGTTTTGTTTAACATGAACACCAATGTTTTGATTTAGAATATAGGGAAAAAAATGTTTTCAAACTCAAATTATTCACATATAAAAATTAGTTTTTTTATGGGTAAGGGGATACATCACAACCAATGCCCATTATGTGATAAACTGGCATGGTAATTTTATGAAGACAAATTTGAAAGAAATCAGGAATGTGTTGAACCATGTGTATTTTATGATAAACAGAAGACCATATTTACAAAACAAACAGAGTAAAAGTTACCAGTTATGTTTTGGCAGTTGCTTAAAGCCTCTTTTAATGAAAGAGTTTTCCATCAACATATTTTTCTTTCAAAATTTTTGGTTATAAATGTTCTCGACGAAACTAAATTAAGGAAAGGGCGTTAAATGCAAATTATGCACGGGGTTTCTTTGAAGTTGATTTTAAGCAAAGAAAAAAATAAGCAACAGTCAGTTTTTTTTATTGTATTCATCAATATTTTTTTTAAAACATTTGTCTATCAAACAATTTTCAATAAAATGTGCTATAATATCTAAAAGCTCATGCAACTTAAGAAATGTTAGCGTTGATCTTTACAGTAGGAAACTGCTACATCTTTAAAATAATTATCTTCAAGACAATCAGTGTAAACCTATTTTAAATTACAGTATAAAATGTCAAATCATCATTTAAAAAACACTAAAATCTGATGTAAAATATGCGATTTCGTATATAATTATATAATTACTGTGCGTAATAAAATTAATTAGGCGCATAAAATACTGACATACATACGATACCATGAAGTCAGATCGGAAATAGCTAACACTACATTAAAGGGGGACTATTCTTTGTAACAACGCAATTGTTGATAGAGCGATGGTGACGTTTAGTGTCGTTTTCTACAGACTTGCTGCCGACAAAACTGTTTGTTAAACATTTTACATCTGTCTCGGATGTCTTTATTCTTTTGTATTCGTCAAAATAACAAAATGAAGGCAGTTCACGTATTTCCCTGGTACTTTGTTTCCATGCAATTTCTGTCACTTTAAACACATCCAACGGGACCACCTTCAAGTAAGCTGGTTTTTCTTTTCATTCTTGAATTGAGAATCTGTCTTGCTCGATTTAGTGCGTCTATCATCACACAAATACTTTTTACAACTACTGAAATTAGAAGCAAATTCTCTTGATTTAGCTAAAGTGAAAACTGTCGTTTCAAATTTCGAATAATTTTTCACACTTGATGTATCATTAACAATCGTCACAACTACATTTCTTTACAACAACTTGAAAAATGACATCGTAAATTAAATTAATATAAAAGAATCTTCATAGCGGTTTCATAAATTGTAGTTTTTATGGATAAAAATTATAATTTTAAATACAAATAGAAATCTCTGCAAGCGCGTGCGCACATGAGCACATTAAAATGGTAATTTTGAATTTAACTAAAGTGAACACAAATTAGGTACTACTCGAGTCGTAAAGAATCAATGAAAAAATTAATACATAAACAATAATATGAGTGAAATCGTCTTTCTGTATGACAAGGCATTATTTTCTGGTTGACATCCGGGGAGTTAGTACATTGTTCGGTCTTATTCCTTACCAGTCGCTGTTTAACTTTTGTCGTATAATTACAGTTTACAAATGAGGAAATAATTATGATTATAATAAAAAAATGTTTAACGGACTGTCTCCAATAATTTATTTGGTAAGTAGATGTTATTTTTTCCAGCAAAGCTTAATTGAAAAATAGCTCTCATTAAGTCACTTGTGTTTGCTTGCAACAGCATCAAGCCCTCATGGGTATTGAATAGAAAGATCGAATGTGTACTTAGGAAATTATCCCAGGTAAGCGTAATTGTCTGTATTTATCGTAAAGGGTTAAATTTCACCTCAATAAATTGAAGTAACGTTTTAAATCGGGAAAAGAAAGCAATCTATGATTCGACTAAACACGGAATTGTGGATCATTACAGATGCCTCTGCTGTTTAACATTAAATCCACCGTGCTAAAAATAATACATTAACTTCTGAAGATTGATAAACTTCAGTTAAATAGTTTATTTCTATGTCATTGTATGGAGTATCTAAAGCTACTACAAAGGGTTTCTCCTGATCGAACAGATTTAATTGTTAATTTCAGTAGTTTGTTGTTCTAAAGCTATAAAGGGTACCTTCAGGTCAAAGGAACTTTGCAGATGAAAACATGATGACTTTGGAACCATTTCAACTTTCACCATGTCTCATTTATGTTAAAATAAAACAGTAGGATTTCTGTAAGGTCTAACTGACCCTATAGATGAGTTATACAATATCAGACGGTCTATTTAATATTCAAACAATAAGTCTGCAAATTATTCTGAAAAAAACATTTTTCACTGCACAACTTCGTAATATTATATATTTTTCTTGATAAAGTTGGTTAAGTATAACTTGAAAATATATTTCACGACTGAGAACAAGGTACAGGGCAAATCTAAAGATAATATTTATTTATTTTAAAGAATTAGTAATTTTCAAAGATATTAATCACCAATGAAATAAAGCATTTAGAATATAAATTAAAATATTTTTAACTTTTCTTATAAAGATAAAAGAGAATGTCCAATATTTAAGTTTATTCGAATTTATAATAACACAGACTACAATAAGAATAAAACCAAACACTTAAATCTTAAGTCTTAAAAAATGGTATGAAATAATTAAAGAACCACAAGATGTTATCTCGGTTGTAGAACGACATGTTTAAGTAGTTAAAATGATAAGTTAGAAACAGAAAGCACGAGCCTGTTCATCATTTCCTTTATTTTACTGATGTTGATCAAACTACTTAATATTTGATATAAAACCAATGCAAACGGATTACCACAGGTTCACTTCACATTTTTCAAAATTTTATGACCAGAATGAAAAGTTTTCTCTTGATAAATGTCAAGATAAAAGATTAGAGTAAGATACCAACTTGAAATATCTTGGTGATCTTAATCACATTAATGTGTATACCTATCCTAATATACCTTTTTCCTCCTACATACAAAAAAAAAGAAAAAATGTAAGAAAATAAATTTGATGAATATATATATATAATTTTTACATTCCTCAACTCAATTTGATTTTTCATATTCAATTTTCAGTTTTTAGTAAAATCGAAATTAAAGCTTTGAATATATATTTGTTAAATGCTTAAAATGTTTGGTTCTAATGTCATACAATGTGTTTACATTGTTTACTAGAATCATCTTTATCAATCACGTGACATCTATTCGTGTACAATTTACTACGAATACTGATAATGGATGTACTTTTTAATAAATTTTAATATTTTTTCAATGATGCGTTTTATGTATATTTTTCAGGAGAAAACTCGTACCGGGTACAGTGAAGCTGAACAGTAATAAAAATTGTTCGTATCCTGTTGTCAACAATCAAAATAAAAAATAATAATCATTACTTCGATTTAAATAAATTATCTAAATATTTCACAAGAAGAAGAACGCAAATTGTATTTTGTACTTTTCTACCTGTCAAAAGAAATTACACTCAAATATCACTTTTATGTTTGAATCTTAATGTATACAAAAAAGTTAAATCACAAAAATACTGAATTCTGAGAAAACATCAAATGGAAAAATGAAAACCTCAAACACACCAAATGAATGTGTAACAACTGTCATATTCCTCATTTGGCACAGGTATTTTCTTATGTAGAAAATATGTAGTCACACCACTTTCAATCTAGTTCCTGAATATTATATTCCATGGTATTTTTTTCAATATTATTTTTATTCTGAATCCTTCTGATTTGTTCTGTAGATAATTCTGTAAGCATATGGACTTCGTCTATCATAATGAAATGCCTCGGAATGGATTGACTATTTGATAACATGATTGTGACCCATTCATCTTGAGACGGTTTATAAAAGGCATACTTTTGGTCTGTCAATCACGTTTTATTTGTTACAATCTTTGGATTATCAAGATTTATCAAGAGTCAAGGAAAATGATTTAAACCATGAAAAATCGTCAGTTTAAAAGATAAATATTTAATTGAACCTGTTATTTATTAAAGGTTGAATATATACACGTTCAAGAAATCTTATCTAATCGAGTCTGATTGAAAACCGCGTTTTTAAACTCCGAGCAAATCATCGCATTCATGAATATCAGATCCTCTCATTCATGAATGTGTGTTTTGTTTTATTATTCTCGACAACCGAAGATATTATCTGGTTTAAAGTCATTTCGTGAATGTTACTTTATGTTAATGGTGTCTTGTGCTACTGTGCCTTAGGTAGAAATCTGACTTTTGATGTGGTCCATTAGAGCAAACGTTCTATGCATGAACTACTATAGAGAGAGGATAGTTTTAGAATATACCCGATAGCAAATACACAGAATATCTTACAAAACACAGGTGACAGACGTCCATTTAATTGACTTCATGTTCTATAACTTACAACTTCTCATATTGACTGTCTATCATGAACAAAGTGTTTTAACAAGTAGAAACTGTTGATCAAAATTTGTTCACATACATTTTTCAAATGTAAATAGTCTCATTACATTTCTTTATGATAGCAATTGTCCATGCACTTGTATACATGTTGGTACTTCACAATTCTGACTATTTGTGATTCTTCTTATTCAAACATCAAATTATTCTAGAAATTATTTAAAATTAAGGAACGTATCTCCCTCATGCAAAGCTCTGATTTTTTGTCCGGCTTTTACTATACTTTTTTGTCCTTTTTGGTTTATAGCTCTTCACCTTTTTTTATATAAGCTTTAGATTTCAAATATCAGTTTAGGCTCGAGCATCACTGAAGAGACATTGGTTGTCGAAATGCGCATCTGCATAGTGCAGAAAAATTGGCACCGTTTATCTTATCATATATAAATAGACCATACGGAGTAACGGAAGGCCTATCTGAAAGGTTTTATTCTCCGGTACTCAGGCAGGGCATGTATGGTGTCCCAGAAGCTTCACAGACAGAATTATATTCAAACTATGGAATAGTTGTCTACCATAACATGTTCAATTAAATCTGTATAATGTTACAGTTTAATGTTGTGTTTCTGTTGTGTCGTAATTATCCTCTTATATTTGATGCGTTTCCCTCAGTTTTAGTTTGTAACCCGGATTTGTATTTTTATCAATCGATTTATGAATTTCGAACAGCGGTATACTACTGTTGCCTTTATGTAGTTAATCTAAATATGTAAAAAGTTAAATAACAAAATACTGAACTCCAAGGAAAATTCAAAACGGAAAGTCAATGGTAAAATCAAAAGCTCAAGCACATCAAACGAATGGGTAACAACTGTCATATTCCTGACTTGGTACAGGCATTTTTATGTAGAAAGTGGTGGATCATATACTTAGTATTGTTGCTAGCTAAACCTCTCACTTGGATTACAGTCGGATAAAATTCCATTATAATGACAATGATGAAAATGAACAAAATATACAGACATAAAAGGTAATAATGTAAAAATAGGGATACAACAGTCTACATTTTGTTATATTCTTAATCACTATAAAAAAATATGTATTAAAGAAACACAAAAAGGCATATAAACAAAGCACATAAGCAACACGAAGGACAAGAATTAAACTATTTACTATAGCACAATAAGACAATGACGGGATGTATAAGTACCGAGCCACGTCAACTGAATATCACCAAAAATGGATAGCTTTTACAATTCAACTATAAAGCAGTTTGTATAAAAAAAATAAAAAAAAAAATAATAAAAACCCTGCATGGTTTGATTGTATACAGATTCCTTCTCTGTGGGTCTCGATCAATCGTTTTGATTTTTCCTTTAACAATCTTTTATAGTCTTTTGACTGACTTACACTTTTGTAAGTCGAATAACACAATGCATTTAAATAAAATAACAGTTAACGAAATGTAGTGTTCAATTACAATTACTCGAATTCTACAAGTACACGTATTTGATCTTATAGTCAATTCTTGAAGAAAAAACGACAAAAAAAAAACAATAACATTTTACTCATAATTGATTCTGTCAATATCATATAAAGCATATACCATAATATGATATTTTCTATTTTCTGATTAGTACTAATTTTGATACTAGATAGTCAGCTATTCATTCTATTAATCTGATACGTCTCTTTCCATATGATACAACACATGGTTACATAACTTCGTGTGTGTTTTAAGTTGCAAAATATACTATAACAGTAACATGATACGAGGTACACAACCACGAGAGAAAATCAAGGAGACACAACCACTATAGGTAAACGTAAGGGAAACACAACTACTGGTATACGTAAGGGAGACATAACTACGGGTAAACATAAGGGAGACATTACTACGGGTAAACTAGACGGGAAAGTCAAGTAGACAAAACCAGGCGGGAAAGTCAAGTAGACAAAACCAGACGGGAAAGTCAAGTAGACAAAACCAGGCGGGAAAGTCAAGTAGACAAAACCAGACGGGAAAGTCAAGTAGACAAACCAGGCGGGAAAGTCAAGTAGACAAAACCAGGCGGGAAAGTCAAGTAAACAATACCAGGCGGGAAAGTCAAGTAGACAAAACCACGAGGTACAAACGTTTAGAGACACAACCAAAAGGGAAACGTAAGAAGATAAAATCATATGGTAAACGTCAAAGAGGCACCGTGAAGCTTAATAAATTACATCCCAACTGTGGACAGAATCTAAAGACCAGTGCAACACAAATCGAACAGATGTCATGTCCAATACACAAGTCTTATTCAGAATAAAACCAAAGGAAATTTTATATCGCTTTATTTCCTATACAACTTGTTTGATAACACAGTAAGTTCAGAGAGTCCAAATTAAGATGTTGTTGTAACATTAATGAACAAAGTAAAATATACATGAAAAAGAATACTTTTTGCGATAATTAGTTGGTACAAATCAATTTATCAACTTTCTATTCTCTCGAGAGTATCCATTACATATTTGATCGACAAATAGTATTCTCATTGTTCTAAGCGACTGTAAAACTGTTTTGTGCTGGTGTTTTACTCAAATATTTATGATATAAACATAATTTTGAAATGTAAAAAAGAAATTTAACTAAATTGGTAATAGTTTGAAGCTGTTAAGTTATTGCAAGTAAAATCGTCAGATCTAAAAAAAATCAAAAAAAAAAATCGTATGTATACATGGTTAAATGTTTCATTAGAACATTGATACACATAAAATAGTTGGAAAAATAATATGAAAGCATGAAAAAAATGGAAATAATAGAAAAAGACAGTATGAATCATGTATAGTAAAACAAAGGTTTTAAGAGTCAAATCAATTATCAAGACCGACATTATAACAGAAATACAAAAACTATAGAGCATGAATAAAATGTAAGCTTTCATCACGCACAAATATGTTCTCTCACTGAATAATTCAACGTTTGGTGGTTATTTTGATTGCATTTGTCCCATCGAACTTCAAGCAAAGGATGCAACAGATATATAGTTCGACCTTCATACAACCTTTACTTAACCTAAATATTGACACTGAGGGTCGGGTAAACACTATCCTTGATGGTAGAAGATATTCTTCATCGTTATTGATTTGTCTTTTTTATGTACCATCGTGCCAGTAGCACCTGCAAATGGAACATATATTTCCTAGCTGATACTATTTTCCAGGGTTTATCTTTACTATCAGGATTTCCTTGATAGTGGCTTGCTTCTAAGAAGACTTGAACCAAATGTACTTAGCTAATGGTTTAATTGAAGTTATGTTTTTAAAATTTGTATGTAAGCCATTATAAATAAGTTGGTCGTTGTGAAATATATGTGTTACAAAAGACAACATATTCAATACAGTTGTCGTGTCAATAATTTCGTCCTCCTTTCCTCATCCAATATCATAACTTATCATCGAGCAACAAGTCAAGTAGTCAAAATTTGAGAATAGTTTCTTGCAACCTACAAGGTCCATGTTATATCTTATATTGACATGTGTATCTATAGGATAATTCGAACTTCTTTAAAGTTTTTTTTAGAATGTTCATATTTTAATGGAATTCTAAATAACAACGACAACAACTGAATTTGTTCCCGAGTTTGTGCTAACCCTTAAACATTGAAGGCGCCTTAACTAGCATTATTAATATTCAACCATTCCGTATCACCTCGATTGTTGAAAAAAGAAAAACTAAAAAAAATAACACAAGAAGAAGTTCAGAGGCTGCTCAGCAAGGAAATATAAGAATTAGTCAACCTTTGCTGAGAAATTAAAGAGAAAGTCTCTTTTTTATTTTATTTTTTTATTTTTGAAATATGGTTAACAGACTATGATAAATATACAAATAGAAATTCAATATATAACAATATTATATATTAATTTGGGGGGCTTAATAGAGGAAATATTGCTACAGAAAACACGAGTATGCAATAGTTACGTATAATAGTATACAGACAGTCAATTGGTATATGACATGCATCTAACTGACATACCATAATGTCCATACCACCGAATAAATGATACAACTTAGATTATCACATAAACTCTTTTGTAAAACTCCTTCTGTTGACACATGAAAATTATCAAAATATATTATTCAATGTGGAATTATCTTTATTACAGAGTAGGTAGATCAAAATATGTATAAACCCATAATTTATGTTTTATAAAAATCAATGTTAAAATGCTTTAAAACCTCGCTGACGTAGTTTGTAATGGAGACGTGGTCTGTTCAATATCACAAAAATACAAGTTATAATGATAAATGTAATATACTAAAGTTATGTCAACTGCCATGGCTTTCTGTCAGTAGCTCAAGACTGTCAAAAATGTTTTACCGAAAGATAAGGATCAGTTGGAGATTATCTAACGTCGTGAGAATCAGGAACCAGTATCGTACCTTATCTTTACTGCTAAAGTGCACCTGAAAAATGATTAAAATGAAATACTTTGACGATCTGTTTAAGATTTTGCTTTGGCATTATGTATTTATGAATAATAATAATATATGTTTATTGAGATATACAATATCATTAGTAGTAATAAAAAATGAAATCACATTTACTGTTGAGTAAACTTTAGAGCATATTTTCATACACAGAAGATAATATTCAATTTTAAAAATAATAAGAAAATCTGGTATGATTGCCATTGAGACAGCTCTTCACAAGAAACCAAATGAGACAGAAATTAACAACTATAGGCCGTCGACATTGTGGAAAACCCATACCATATAGTCAGCTATAAATGGCCCAAAAATAACAAACGATTTGTTCACAAGCAAAAAAAAAAACTCATCGTAAAACAGAAGGGCATAGACAGATTTCTTTTATATACACAGATATATTCAATACGAAAATTGATATAACGAAACATCAACAAAGTGTAAAACCGGAAATGTCAAATAATTGATAGTATCATCAGTTTTAGATTTGACCATCATGGACAGACATTTCTTTTCTTTATCAGAGTTTTGATAAGAGTAAATTCTTTGGATAACAAGACTAAATACTAACTGGCGCTGATGTTCGCAATAAAAAGAAGTGTCTATCACTAAAAAGCTGGTCATTTTATACAATAATACCGCGATCTGGTAAAATACTATACTGCATGTCCAAAAAGTAAAATCACAAAAATACTGAACTCCTAGGAAAATCAAAACGGAGAGTCCCTTATCAAATGGCAAAATCTAAAGCTCAAACACATCAAACGAATGAAAAATAACTGTCATATTTCTGACTTAGTACAGACATTTTCTTATGTAAAAATAGTGAATTAAACTTGGTCACGTGATGTCATATTGCTTATTTCAAATAATAGACAAATGTGGGTGTGATCACGCCAGCATCATTTACAGTCTCGGGTTTAGAGATAGTTCCACGACAAGATTATGGTAGAACCACATGCCTCTATGATTCTCCATCAAGTAAAACACGTCTATATTACTCATGCCTCGACTTCAAACAGAATCGTGCACCTGTTTTCAATGACCAGAGAAGTGCCATCCTTAAATTAATAGTATTTTTTTCTCACTTCAGACCCAAACATATCAAAATATATACATTAAATATCATAAATATCAACATTATCATAAAATAAAGTAGATCTTAGATACATCAAATTTATCTGCACTATAATTTCAAGTTGAATTGGGCCCTTGAGGCACACGCTGATCATATGTAAAGATATCTTTACGACAGAGAGAAGGAACGAGTAATATTTTGTTATATGGCTTTTTTCGTGGCGGTCATTAAAACGATTTGCATAAAAATGACGACAGACGGACAATATCAATGCAGTTATTTTTTTTGTGTTGTAATTTGAGATAAATTCTCAAAGCAGTTATCCGACGTAATTACACCTTATGTAAGAATCCTGGGTTTTGATTGGTTGATAGCCAGTGTATTTTTCAACAATTTACTGCTATCAAATGAATATCGTTCATTTTTAACGTTGTCGGGGTATATATGCAATAATCTATATATTATGTCAATAGTCTAGAAGTTTATCAGTGTCCTTTTTTTTATTTTCGTTTTATATTTTCATTTATCTATTTTGGCCAAAGAATGTAATTTAAAGTGTTTGGGGTTGGAAAAACACGATTCCTATGACCGTAGATGAACAGTAATTCTAAAACTATTCTCTTCAAAAGGATTTTTTCTTGGTAAATTCAGTTCTCAAAAAACAAAACACTCATTTTCAAACTATTACAAAAAATGCAGCATAATTTTCCCCGGTGGTCGGTAATTTATTTATATATGATATTCGCTAATTTTCAATGATTAATTCGTCGAAATTTCATAGAATGTGTACTTGGAACAAAATACATGTAAAGCATTTGAATTTTCTTCGAATGTCTGTATACTCAAATACCGATATCACTAGTTTTGTAGGAGGAAAGTCATAAGTTTTTTTAATGAAATAAATCGATTGTTTCCTATAAGCTGCAGTAAGTCTAAGACAAGTGTGTACTGTATACTATACAAAAAGTTTTAATCTGAGAGTCTATCATATATGTATCAAAAATGAATACTTATTTTTGTGTGAACACCATTAGTTTTTTTTATCAGACAAAACTTGGATCGGCCAAACACAATCAACATCTCAAGTCTTTATGAAAACAAAGCATGCAATAAGCAAAACTATATATAAAACCTTGACTGTCGGCCATTGCTTCTTGGTCTCAGTTCCTTTTCTTGTTAAATGTATACTTAAGTGGCAACATTTTTATTATTGCAATACAAAATATCCCGTTAACACTACCGAAAATAAGAAGGCCTAAACTACCCCGAGTGCATGTATTGCTAATTACTTCATGCCTAACTATAAACCCTACATTCTTACACAGATATATATTTATAAGTATGTCTGAACCAGTGACAACTCTACGACAGATTTTATCCATCGGATCACCAGTGATGGTAATACAAGGCTGAAAACACATTCTGTATATTTAATTCGTCTAAAATAACAGCCAAACTGCCAAACAATGAAGGCCGTACCTTGACCTATAATGGTTTACTTTTATAAATTGTTACTTGGATGGAGAGTTTGTCTCATTGACACTCATACCACATCTTCATATATCTAGATCTCTAAATTTGCTTCTTTCCTGGCCGGAATTCGAACTTATCTATATATATATAACTGTGAAATGCTTTCTAAAGCTTTAGGAGTTCATAATATACTGATTACTATATGACTAAAGTGCAATGTTGTGCATGTATATATACAACTACTTTGATCTCAATATTTGATATCGTTATGTATACGAAAAAGCTGTTTTATTTATCTTTAGAGTATTCAGCATCTCTATGTAATAGCATGATAAGTACAGAGAGATGGGATGCTGTTCTAAAGGTCCTTATCATGGTCTTGAACCGATCTGCCTTTAGCTAAATAATTTCGTTTCGATCGAGAATTCTTCAAACGTTTACATCGTCTGTCAGCACAATCATACGTGCTTTCTATCTCTCATATCTTAAAATGAAAACTCCATTAAGCAGGATTAAGTAATGCACACATTTAATAACCGAATAAATTATATTGTTACTTATAAAGATATACCTTAGATAAGATGATTCGGTATGATATAGGTGATATATCGTAGGAATTAGAGGATAAATACAACAATTATAGCTTATCTAGATCATTCGTAGTCATAATCATCAGGCTTTGTCCATCTCATTTCCATTTCTTCCCCTTTTTGATAATGGAGAATCAACTTGTTGATGACAAAATCTATGCTGAATTAACTGATGTTCTTATCACCAACAGATAACATGCAGGCAGAAAAAATTACAAAGTTTGTACTAAACAACTGGCAGCGTTGTACTAGATGCAAAAGTAGTAAACTGAAAACAAAATAAAAGGAAAACTGGAGATACAACGCAATTATTGAATTCAAAATTAAGGGACTAGAAATATTATGTAACTTTGTATGTTGCAATGACTTAATTTATGACTGTCGGTGATATATTGCCTATACCTATGAAACAAACACCTTGCTTACCTTTTCAGGTAAAATATGATAATTAAACATTAATATTTGCACTTTTTACATCGTTTAGATGAAAAAAGCACAAGTAAAACTATTGAAACCATATAGTATATCTAATATTGAAATAGTGCGAAAACATATACACAAAAGCTCTTATTATAGTATATAGTTTTATTGCTTTAGATTTATTCACCGAAGAAGCAAACGGAACTGTAAAAATGACATATATGAACCTTAAAACTCATTTAAGAGTTTAAATGAAATGTTAATAAGTGTTTCTTTGGTGTCTATTTCACTTTTAATATTTATCGTACCTTTGTATATTAAAGGATCTATTTTATTTTTTTGATTAAATATGATCTGGGCGTTCATGAACCTGACGCCGAGTTGATGTATATTGGTCTACTAAGGGATTCATCATAGTATGGACTGAGATGTTTATATGTCATAATGATTCTCGGACAATAACATCATCGATGGAGTCACGCATTGCCAACCACCCGGAACCACTGGCGCCCGACCACCACTTTACTTAAAATAGTCTGCGTTTAACAACTAGAGAACACCTTAAATTACCATTTTATTAACTCCGAAATTTCCCTAAATGCACATAAATTTAGCAAAACCTCGGCACGGAAAATAAATTGCTTATATTACCATATTAAAATTGATCCTTATATTGTTATAGGACAATGTAACTGACTCAATCGGTCGTAAGAATTCTGCTCTAGTAGAAATCATTATGATAATTATTTTAGATCATAATTCACTTTCTGTACATCATTATAGGAGCGTAAAGCTAAATAACAATGTGTTTACTCTATTTCTGATATTTTACAGTATATTTACTATATATTTATTTGGTGGCAGGTGCTTAAAATACTATCATGTCGCCATTTTGTCGTCATTACCAATTCATTCCAATAAAATATTTCATTCATAAATTAGTGATGTTTAATTTCCAACCTTTAAACATTTACAGCAGATAAAAAAAAACCCGCTTGAATTACATGATATAGTTGTGTGTACCTTTTTCTTAAGTTATATACATATTAGGTTTTCAAAAATAACAAATGAATATCCATTATGACAAAGGAGAATGCAGCATGATTAGGCCACTTGTTTGAATCTTTGATTTCGAAATAGGCATTATTTTTTTTAATACGAGCAAAGGCTTTATCAAAAAATATAATTTGCCATAAAATAATTTTATAACCACTTTTTGTCTTTTTTAAGTTTTTACTCATATCTACTTTGTGTGCAAAAACTGTATGTTAAATATTTCAATGTCTTCATGTTTATCACATAATATTGATAAGTCACCCTTCTGCACTAAGTGTACAACATATATTAACCAGCTCATTTAACAAAACTATTATAATAATGTGAAGAATGTTTGTCAAACCTCTCCACCCCTGGGAAATGTACAATCTTATCGAACATATTGTATGCTTTAAAGAATCAAGCGAGGTAAAAATCTAAATGACGGCCACCCAAAACTCAGTATTGATTGCAAAACAGTTTTTTTAATTAGCAGTCTATATATGTATAGTTGCATGTTTAATGGCTTTATTTTCTCATATTGCATTGAGAGCACAGGCACTTGTATCAGAATTTTTTCCCCCTATATACCTTAAGTGTTATATTAAGGTATATAGGAAAAAAAATATCTGAGACAAGTGCCTGTGATTGAGAGTATATACAGTATGATATAGTGTTATAAGTATATTGAAATCATTCTTTTACATGTTTTTCTATAATGTATGTACTTTATAATATTTTGTAAACTTGAATACAAGCTTTAAAATATAGTGCTCTTTCACTCGTATTTTTTTGTTTTCTTTTTTTTTAAATGATATGTTTTCAGATCTTTTTTTATATTTGTACACTAATGCACCCATTTCATATCATAGAACATAAGTTAAAGAGATTGGGTCAATTCCTTCTGACTGCATTTCAACTTGACCAGCATCATTTCTAAATATCCATCAGTATATGCTGACATTCACAGTAGTATATACTAAAAGTGCACTTTGAGGTTTTAATAATATTTTGGCATATATTCATAACATGCGATTTATTTTGAATGCATAAATATGTCCCAGAACTACAATATTTGCCAATAAATTTTTGGAAATTTGAGGAACAAAAGTTGTGTAAAAGGAACATTGTTTATCATGGGAACAGTATATCTATCAATATTTATGTTCCTGTTTTATCTATGCCAAAATATCATCGAAAGTTATAAATTGTCTCTCGGGTACAGATTGTTTCAGTTTAGGGAAAGATGTTCTCCGATTCAAAATACAAAAGTTCGCAAAAATATTTTTGGGATGCATCATCAAATGTATATATATTTAGCAATGGATAACATTTTGAATTTATGAAAATTGTTAAAAAATTTGAATATGTGTTTAAAGTGTATATTATAGACTCTTTAAATTTCGAATTCCAGTTAACCATGAGAGTGAAACAAATGCGGGGAAATTAATTGGAACTACCCCTTTGATGTATTTTATCACATAATGAAATGTACCTTATTTTTGATGTTGTTATATAACGATGCATTTAAACTAAATCATTTAAAAAATTAACTGTTAGCACACACACAGACCGACTTGTTTCACGAGAAAGAGAAATGTCAAACATGTCTCCACCATATGTTTCCAGACTTTCACGTATCCGAGTTCACGCAATTTAATCATTTTAATTTATCGAAATCATTAAATCAACAAATATCGACAAAAACAATAGAAGTTAAGGTTGTGATTTGATCAAGATAACTTTTGAACATAATAGACGACAGTTCAAGGTTCACATCTGCTAAGGTTACATTCTCTTTACGCTAACGTCCATATTTGTCAATGGCCGCCAATATTTCACACGTCATAAGTTGACGATAAATACTAACTATTACTGATCGAATCCTTTATTATGATTGATGTTGTATTGGCGATAGATAAGTTTAATAGCTGTATAATTATTTCAATACCAATCAGTAATGGAAAAATAATAAAGCGATATTGGTATGACCATAAACTCGGCATCTCTCCTGCTAGTCTGGCGTTTATGGATCTTTTGATTAAGTTATGTTAACTCTGGCTTGCATATATCATACTCTTTGGCCTGAATATGTTGCTGATAAACTTTAAGATGCGCAAAAAATAGATCTAAGGTTTTTTTTGAATGAAACCTTGCTGTTGATCTCTCCCTTTATGAATTGCACGCCAATTTCGTTTCTTCGATGATAATATATGAGAGTTTTAGAGTATGCCCATTTTGCTAAAACTACGAATGAAACAATGAAAATGATTCCACAAAAAGAATTAAAAGTTAGAGTAACACGGCTGGAGATTGTTTTGACATACAAAATAGTGACAATTTAATATAAATGTTCAGTTAGCCAGTTAAACGTTAGCGTTTTATGTTATAAAAAGGTGTTAAACATAAAACAACAAAAAACTGCAAATCAATTGTGTGCATATAAATATTTCATGAGCTTTGATGCACATACTAAAAGCATTCTTCGCCACCTTGTTTCTGTCGAGGCCGTTCACCAATAATGACATTTATACGATATTTAGTGAGCATGCATGGAGGTGAAATTCAAGAAAACTGTATGCAAAAGATATAAAATTGGAATAAAACATGAATATTGTTTTCAAATGTCAATAAACCGTGGGTCAGTTGTTCACACATTTCAAGAATGTTGGGTAATCTCGTCGCATCTGGTGGCGTTATATTAATCCGAGATTATAACGAGAATGATATCTTTCTTCAGTATGTACTAAATGGATTTAAAGATAAAAGTTTAAACATTTTTTGCAAATTGAAGAAGCAAAAATATATGTAAAGGAGGTTGTAATTGTCAGGGCGGACAGTGTTGGGTATACTAAACTGGAGATAAGGATCAGAATTGATTGGAACGGTGATAAGCTGATGTAATGTTGATACAAATTCGTGGTGTGTGTCAAAATTTGATATGTTTATCATTCTTAAAAGCACACTGTGGGGTGCTGCTTTCTGTTCCTGGTCTGAGAAAACATAATTTATGTAAGAACTTCATTATCAACAAGCATTTGACTTTTTTTTAGCAAGATTATATTTTGACTGCAGCTAAAGTAAATATTGTGAGCCATTCACCTCAAATTGATTATTTTCGCTATGTTTTATGTTCGAATTTGTGAAAGCTTTTAGACAAAAAACCTAAACACAATAATAACTAGGGTTAGTATTCGAAAAGTACAACGCCGTTATCCAATATTCAATAGATATGCTTACTCTAAAAAAAAATCAAAATTTAACACGTGAACTCCTTTTTTTAAACTAAAACTTCGCCAAAAAGACAATTATTAATATATTCCTTTGTTTGCACTGTTTAGGTTTTGAATAACACAACATTCATATTTCTATATTTAATAAGCATAAATCTGTAACTTGATAAATTACCAATAAAGATATACCATATTAAGGACACCTCCACTTATTTGACGAATTCGTTTAATAAAGGAAGCATGTACCATGTAATATTATAAAGACAACTTTTACTACTATTTAAAACTTTTTATCTGATTTTCAAATCTTTTTATTCTAAAATACTTGAGAATGTGGACACTTCTTTTATATCACATTATTTTCAAGATTATTATATTTTTTTTTCAAATGTATTAACTTAATTAACTTATAACTACTCAATATATGTTATAATATTACATTTTCTAATCAGTACATCTCAGATTTTCCATATTAGTAAAGATTTGTTAGATGATATCAGAAAGATCGCTCCGCTTGTTGAAAATATATCTTGATCTTTTATATGTTTTTGTCAAGGTTTATTCAGTAAATCATAGCAAGCTTTTAAACACCTTGCTTTATATCATAACTTAGCTATCTTCGTTAGATATCACTGATTTGATGCATACAAGCATACTGAATAAGAAAGGCCTCATTTACTTTCTAATGTGTGTACTTTTTGTATGCGTAAAATAAATTAGCTAAGTGTAAACCTTGACGATTGATACATACCACAATCTTTGCAGCTATGAAGACCTTGTTCTTTACAGACGCGATAACATGCTTTTATACTGTACTCTCTGTGGCTGATAGATTGGTTATAAGGAGATCTTAAACCTGAATTCACAATTCTTACTATAAATGCATCTGTGATACTTTTCTAAAATGACGTCATTTACACGCCAAAAACAATCGTGATAAAAAAATCCTGTCAACAACTGCATAAATTCCTGGATTCCCACGGATTTTTTTTTTTAAAGTTTCTAAGGAAATCGGTTTAAATTCTCCCTCTTCATACAATTCTTGATTGTTTCCTCATTGAAATTGAACTTGTACCTTCTTACATTTTTTGTTGGAGTTCGTATCGTCGGTCTTCAGTCGTTTTGTATGATGTGTTTTGTGTTCATGTCGTCTTTCGTTTGTTTTTGTTTTTTTTTTGTTTTTTGCCATCGCGTTGTTCGTGTCTCTCCGACTAATCGATATCTTCCGTCGTTTTTGGGGATAGAAATAATAAGAATTATTATGATAATAATAACTCAATTAGAGAACTGGTCTTATAATCATTTAGGCATTAAACACATTAAATCCATACAGTACGCAATTAACAACAAAATAAAACATACATATAAAACTAATGCATGCACCAAAACACAAAATACATATATAAATGATTTTTTTTTTAAATTAAACAAGAAGTAAAACATTTCGGACAATATATTTTTTTGAACATATCTAGCAAATTAATTCACACTAAAAATATATAGCAATTGGTATGCTAGCCAAAATAAAGCTTCTGATGGAAAACTGTTTAATTATGTGAAATTTAAGCAGAATTTTGGTTATGAAAACTATGTTTCTTTAATTAAGAACTTTGATTTTAGAAAATCCATATGCAAATTACGTATTTCTGCTCATAAGCTTCAAATTGAAGTTGGTCGTTTTTCAAATATTCCACGAAATGAAAGAATTTGCAAAAAATGCTCCTCTGGCTGTGTTGAAGATGAAATCCATTTTTTAACTAACTGTGAAAATTTTAAATCAGATAGAGATGATCTCTTTGACTTTTTTTGCCAAAGAATTCCAAATTTTTCTATACTTGATAATCAGCATAAATTTATTTATTTATTAAACTGTGAAGACAATCAGGTCCTGAATGCTGTTGGTAAATTTATTAAAGTGAATATGAGTTAATAATTGTATTGTAACTGTATGTAAAAAATTGTTTGTATTTATGTATCTATGCAAATCAATATTCTTTTTCCTTATTCATGTATGCTCTGTATGCCCCTTGTGGGCCCTTAATTGGAAATAAAATATGTTCTGTTCTATATACATGTGTATATAAACCATTCATACATGAAAATATCAACATTAATTAAAGTTTTGCAATTCCTTCCAAAAAAATATTTATTTAAAATTATTTTCAAGAAAAACATGGCAAACCTTGTAGTCACTATCCAAATTATCCATCAAAAACTCTGTCAAATATACCTTTGAACAAAAAAACGTGGTCAATGTAATCTGTTGTCACTATCAATTAACACACATCCAATGGATTTAGTGTAAAGACGTCATAAACAGTCTGAAAAACGCATGACCTCGTGCTATGCCAAAATATAAGTAAATTGTATCATCAAGATGTATATAGGATCATGAGTGACCGAAAAACCAAACATATCCAAATCTTTGTACCTTAATTTAGTTAAAGCGTTAGTTGTTTTATTCGCTCAAGGTTCAGTGTTAATATTTCATACATTTTAATTACAATAAAACACATGATTAACAAAAACACCAAATTTATATTCATTTAACAAAAATGAATCGATCGAAATTAAGAAAGGAGGAAGCGTGACACAAAACTGACAGTGATAAAAGTCACACTTAAATCAGTTCCTACGGCAGACACCACAGAAAGTAAACTTGAAAGGGGATCGCAATAATATCGATATTCCGACCAGTGATAATTTTTGCTAAAAGCTGACGATAAAAAATAATCCCATAAAGGCCTATTTATGGACGTTTTTTGGTGTAAAAAAACGCAATCTCGTATTGACTCAGCGTATTTATATACATCCCACACAGCCAAGCGGACGGTACAAGCGCAGCATAGGACTTATATACTGACGAATGAGCGTTCGGAACAAATCATGCAACAAACACCAAAAAAAGGCAACGTACAAAGACCGATATCTGGGTTTTATTTCGATTATCTTAAAGTTATTTGTTGTAACTGCAAAACTAAGTGCATTGATAGCAATATCTGGTCAGATATCTCGAAAACTCAACGACCTACGCGCTTTTTGACAAACTGCAAATTAGAAGCTAATTAAAAACATGAACTATAATTAAAAATGAAACACTAATAAATGATATATGCTGTGCAGCTGAGAAAAATGAAAAGGAAATCTTTCTGAATGTTGTCGAAATTTAAGATTGATTTTACAAAGAATTGAACATCTATCATCGGAACAAACGAAAGTCTCGTAGAGAAGTTGGCAAAGAAGCGTGCATAGCATGTCTAAATGATTGATCTCTGGCGAGATTGTGCGAGACTTCGTGTGTAGTCGCGACTGTAGAAATGACATACACTCCACGTGGTATCAAGCCAAACATTTTGAATGGCGTTCACATGTGTCCATAATAACTTTTAATGTTGCAAGTTTGATAAATAGGAATTGAAAAATGGAATTGTACATGGTTGTCAACTAAGAAAAACAAACATGTCATTTATAAATTTGTTTTATATCTGAAGGATTTTTACCAGATGTAGTCAAGATTTACCTCGCTGACATACTGAACTTTTTTAAGGCCATAAACTAATGATGGACGTGTATTATATAAATCGTTGTACAATACTACGTCGGCAAATTATGCTATTATACTTTTCTTCTTTCAGCTTCACGTAAAAGTCGTTACGGTAGGTTTCATTGAAATAAGAAGAGAATCGTTTTATTGTGGAGAATTCTGGAATAAAAATTTAGAAAAAAACTTTGTTGATAAATATGTAGAGATAATAGCTTATACTATTATTTTATAATTGAAGAGGGCCCTCATGGGGTTTTGATTATGTGATTACTTGGCCGTTTTTTTAATGATTATTTGATTATTAAGCCAAATATTTCATGATTATTTGATTACCTAGGACTGTATTTTTAGTTTATGATTATTTGATTACTAAAGATAAGCAAATATTTAATGATTATGTGATTATATTGGCAAAAAAATGGTGATTATGTGATTACTAGGACCCCCCCCCCCCCCCCATGAGGGGCCTCATTGAATTCTTCTATACAACCATTTATTATGTATATACATGTATATAGT
This sequence comes from Mytilus edulis, assembly GCF_963676685.1. Taxonomy (NCBI): domain Eukaryota; kingdom Metazoa; phylum Mollusca; class Bivalvia; order Mytilida; family Mytilidae; genus Mytilus; species Mytilus edulis. The sequence continues at coordinate 4,324,840 of NC_092344.1, forward strand.
CTTCGGCCATTTCGGTTGTTTGGCATTCTTGGATTTCAAATGTTCGGTTTTGAGCGTAAATTATGAAGACTGTAATTTAGAAGACGCTTTGTATACGCTTCAAATTTAATGTGTTGATTTTATTTTTTTAATAATAAATGACATAATTGCACTCTTGACTGTAAATAGTCATTATATGCAGTGTTCATCAAATGAGATATGAGTAACACATTTAAATCACATTAACGTCTTCGGGAAAAAACATCATATAACATTATATATATCTTCATGTTGTTGTTTACAGCTAAATATTTTAAGCAGCCGCCAATCTATCTAAACGATGCATTGCAATGTTTCCGTAAATAGTCTAAGTGTGAGGACACCAAACCCAACATATTTGAATGTTATGGTGATGTACTGCATTGTGATTATATTTAAGTAGCTATATGTATAATTGGAAGATAGTAATATCTAGCTTTAAATGGCAATCAGCGAAAACTTGCTTGTATCTCCTTTTCTTTTTAAGTCGGAGGGAATAAGTACAGTCATATATATTCCGTTATCTGGATTGCACCAAATGCCACTAAAAAAATCTGACTATTTTCTATGTACACATTTTTCTCACCACTGCATACACATCAGTCTATTAATCACTTTCCCAAACTTTTTTCCCTATAATATATCACGAGTTATCAACAGGTGACATACGTTTGATTTACACCAATTTCACTAAGTGACAAGGACATATGATGTCTGTTTCTAAAGTAAAAATTCGAAAGTTTAAGGTGTAAGCAATCCGTGTTGTATAGATTTCAAATAGGACCAGAGACAACATGATTAAACCAAAGTTACAATATAACATAAAAACTTCACAGCGTTAACAAACTTTCCATACATGCATAATATTTCTAACAACATTCATATTAGTCCATTTTGAAAGTCAGAAACTATTATGAAACTCATTCTAATAAAAACTCACATTAGTATAACGAAATCAGAGTTCAATGTATATTCAATTGTATTTTAATAAGATTGTAAGAAACTAAGGTTTCAACTCCTACAGGCAAAGTTGACCTTTGATATATTATTTTGCAGATATTTTTAGCTGCTTTTTAGTCATATTATAGCTCTCCATATCCGTACCAGTGTTTCGGTTCTTATCAATCTTTGACTTTGGGTGTTTCTGATGAAGGTAAATCCAGAAATGAGTGATATTTATAAAGTTGGTTTTTTTTTCGGTAAAATTTTCATCTCCTGTAATTATATCGCTGATAAACTCGAAATTGATGCCTTTACTTCATAATGTTTTAAACACAGGGGCATACAGTCATTTTTTTTTGTCTCGCTTTTCTCGAACCCTGGATCCACCGCGACTTACTGAGTAATATTAAATATCTATATACAATAATCTGTATATATGTATACATACTCATTAGCATATTTCTAAGTTTCCAGAATTAAGCCGCCATCAGAATTTTTTACACCTAAAACGATACCAGCTGTAATAAAACAGTCATTAATTGCAAAAAGTATAATCTGTTCGATTGAAGCTGACGGTTATTAATATTGTGTAATTTGTAACTAACAATTATACGTGTTTTCTTTAAACGTTTTTGGTTGTTCACTTGATTTTCAAGTGGGAAAGGGCAAAAGAGGTAAAGTATACGTGGATGATGATTTGAAAGCTTTTAAGTTTCCTATTAACAAGATGTTGATTTAAGACGTTATCAGTATTTCTGCAAGGCATTCTACATTTGTGAAACTCTCAAATATAATTAGCATAAAATAACACATTAGTAGTTCGACTTTTAAATACTTCAACGGCCTGCGACGACAGTTTATTGTCATAATTAACACAAGTGAAAAATAACATTTATGAACTTTACCCTTTATTACTGAAATTTAATAGAGCATATATATTTTGTCAAAAAATGCCGAAAAAGCATTAATATACACCCGTACCATGCGACTATCTATGAATGAAAATCATGATAAAAATCAGCTATATATCTTAATACCCTTCTCCTATAATGCAATTTATTTGATGAAGTATATCATAGCTCTGATTTTATTAAAATGTCGCATGAATATTTATAATAGTCTCTGATAGTATATACATAACCTTGCTACAGTCAAATAGCATTCTTAATGAAACATTTATAGGGTGATGGTTATACACATGTTTAGAAATATAAGCCATGCACTAAATGGATGAAAAGTAAACAAATAAACTTATATTAATAAATACGGTTTTGTGGGGAGGGGTGTAGTCCATTATATCCCTGATATAGAAGAAGACAGACAATAACCCCGTTAATGTCAATATCTGTATAGTACGCCCTGTATCTACATTTTATTTCCATTTTTTTTTCTAATAAAACACTTTAGGCGCAATGATATATACTTCATCAAATAAATTGTATTATGAGAGTATTTATTCCTCCATTGATATAATTATAAAGAGAGAGAGACAGACATACAGAGATTAGTTTACTTTTTTTCTTCAATAAAATGGAATTTATTTTTGCTGCATTATAAAAATTGAAAACGTCTAGTAGTTCTGTTCATGGACAAATCTGAGATTGAGATTGCTCTGCAGGTTAGGGAAATCACTCAAAAAAGAGATAAAAAAACATACTTAATATACACAGTTTTAGGGAGCTGTTCACTTGCTTTATTTAACTACATATAAAAACAGACTATAACCATTGCAAACCAAGGCTCCGTGTGGAAGGCCGCACTTTAACTTATAGTTGTTTACTAAACACAATAGAACTTAGAGATGGAAAGTCGTCTTATTGGCACTCATACCACATATCCTTATTTATAATAAACGGGTGTAACAAACTATATATAGCTATATATATTTAATTTTAAACATATTTATTTATAGTGGGTTGGGAAACAAGTTATATTAATCCCTTTCCACTTTGCGGGTGCGAGTGCTGCCTTGTAGCGGCATTAGACTACTCTTTTTCGAAATCTACAAAGGTGTCTTTAACGTGCAAGAGATATTGCTCTCTCTTAACACGGGTCAGCCATTTATCGTCCCCTTCTCACATATATTGCTCTGTGTCAATTCAACTTCCATTTATTGGTGTACCTTAAGTGAATAAATTTTTGTGGGAAGTTTTTTTGCATCAAAACACTAAGAAAATGTTAATCCTGAAATGTATAGTCTTAGTACCAAAGTACTTTCCATAAAAAGCACACAAAAAATGTTGGTTTTGAGACAAGATAATTCAGCGGTATTATAGGCCATGCATATATATTGACATATTCACTCATATAAAATGCATTTTTGATCATACTATCATAGTTTCTCGAATCTGATTCAAATCGTTCCAAGAGATAACTTTTCTATTTGCATTTGTGTTTAAATATTTACAGCATTATAACAATTGTTAACCAATTAACAAGCCTGGATTGATTGATATGAGGTAGTTTCACCACGGATTTTTATAATGCATTGGAAGTTATGTTGCGTAGTTAAGTGAATCGTTCATAACGACCTATTTTTATGAATTAAACCACATAAAACCATCTAAGAGGAACGTTTTAAAGGATTACATATACAACATTATAACATTTTTTCCCCTTTAAAAACATTAACTTGATTAAGAAGATCTCAATTATTCATTTGCGAAACTCCCCAAGATGTTATGCACTATGCATGTCTTGTCGTTTAATAGCAAGTCTCCAAATGATATCTTAAAATCAAACAAGTATTACATTATATAACAATAAGGAGATAATGTATGATTCCCAATGAGACAACTATCAATACAGACAAAGAGACATAGATGTGATACATTTTTTGCCTATATTAAAGAGATTTATAATATTTTGAATTTTTCGTTGGTTTTTACCTTTCCCGAAACGCTTATTAGAATTACAATTATCATAAATAACAAACGGCGTGGTTCCTCATTGGCGAAACTCAAACGTGTGGTTCCTTATTGGTGGAATTCAAATGTGTGGTTAATGTGTGGTCATTGGTGGAATTCAAACGTGTGGTTTCCAATTGGTGGAATCCAAACGTGTGAAAATAAAACATGGTGGAAATAAAACGCGTTGTTCCTCATTGGTGGAATTCATACATCGGTGCAATAGTCATAGTAACGAAAATGATCCTTATCTTTTGACTTCGTAATCAAATTCCATCAATGAGGAACCACGCGTGTACATCCTCATTGATGGAATATGAATACGAAGTCAAAAGATGAGGATCATTTTCGTTACTATATGTATAATAATTCAATACAGTTCAATTTACAATTTTATAACAAAAATTACATTAATTTCAAGTTGAGATATACTTACTGTTACAACGCAACTTTTAACTGGCAAAATAGATTAGCAGGAATGATTGTAGTTAGATATATTACGTTAAATTGATATCATGACGTCATAGATATTGCGATATGGACATTTTTTTTGAAGAAACATTATGTCAATAGGAAATCCTTACATGGACGATTTTAGTAGTGTCCAAAAATTTAATCTGTATCATTTTTTGTTAAAGCTTTTTGGAAATGAAAATGGACATGGACGATTTTTGTTGTTAAATTATTTTTGCAATTTTCATCTGCAATTAAAAAAAAAGGTCGAGCTTTGGAAATACCATAAAACTATCCGCTCTACTAATATTTTGGGAATAATCTTTTGATTCCAATGTCTATATTGAAGATCCAATAAAAACTCCACCATGGTTCCTGCAAAAGTGTTGACAAATTTGACCCCTCTGCCTTTTACACATAAGTATTCTTTATTCTAAAACAAAGACCGATTAGTGTAAACAATACTTTATTTGAAAATATTAACATAAACATTACAATATGAAAGTTTTATTCGGATTGGAAAACAAGACAGATTGATAGAATAGGTCCAACTCTGAAAAAATAAGTTAAAGAATGGCACGTGTAATATATAAACTGATACATTGTATTACGAAGGGACAGGCAGCTCATTCGTTGTAAAAAATATCCTTTTCTGGGAATAAATTGAAACATTGTATTTGTTTTGTTTCAGGAAGAAATTTTCGATCAACATATATGCCTTAATCCAATAAGGCATTTCTATGAGAATCTATTCGTCTGATCCCTATGAGGCAGACTACATAATGCTGAAGAATGGTAAGAAGTTTTGTTTGTTGTTAGGTTAATGTTTTATTGGTGCACTCCATATTTATTTAAATAGCAACACACATTTACGATAACTATATCCATGGTGCCATTATAAATTGAAGTATGATACCATTGTAACTACTGTAAAATATATACCTAAGATGAGTCGAGGAAATACCTTGCACGTTCTGCTTTCTTCCAAAAAGAAATGCTATGACTTATTTTCGTCCGTGTAGACATAGACACGCGTCATTTTTCGAACTTATGTTTTTTTTTCTGTCGTATAGATCTTATATCTAGATTCAAAAGATATAAACCGTTATGCCGGTAATTCTAGCACTCAAAATATATTTCTGCTTCCGTCTTCAAAAGGATTATTGTATTTCTATTTGTATAATCTTTCAATCCGTATATATTGTAGATTTTCTATCTCATATCACAGGAAAATATGATATCGTCGATAAATTGATAAAACTTTTTAGTATATGGAATTTCATATAAAAACTAGTCTACCAGGAGTTAAAGATGTTTCTATAGTCTTTTCAGTGGAAGTTAGCACATGCGAAAAGATAACTTTTGCTACAAAGGACTTTTTTCTTGCCCGTTTTATGTTCTCACCTTAGTACATTTGTTGACAAAAACTATTTTTAAATTATAACATCAATTCCATATTTCATTTACGTTTCATCTTATGCACATACAACCCTACAACAAAATCATATAACATGATATTTTCCATATCACAGATATATCATCACCCCTAGGTCAAGATATCAGCCCTAACAACCAAGGGTAGATAATACACATGATATGACATATTGCATGTCATGATCTTTTTATCATATCGTTGTTACTCGACTGAAATATATGCTAAATCAATTTATGTCACTCTCTGAAACTAATCACATATGCACGTGCCCTTATCACAGCTTTATGACGTCATTTACGTTAAACGTTATTGAAAATTCGGTAAATTTAGAAATCATCGGAAAACTTCGGATATAGAAATATTTAGTAGATAATATTCTACTGATGTGTGCAATGATACATATATAAGAGATATTCCGGGAAATGTTGAAATGATTTTGTAAAGAATACAGATTATTGTGGAAAAATTAATGGCCTCCGTCAGTGTCGGTCTTTATTTCACACAATAGTTACATGCCCATGTATAGAAATAAGAATGCGCTGACATCAATATAGTATCAGTACTAGATCTAGTAATCAAATGATTTATGACGTAATCTAAAAGTTCTAGAACTTGAATTCAATACTGATTGTCCTTTTTTGGTTTGGTGAAGTATATATGTTACAGTAAATAGGTGAAATTAGGAATTACATGTAATTACTAAAATATAGGAATTACATGTAATCCCCAATGCACTTAGTAAATACAAGTAATTCCAGAAACGGTCCAGTTATTACCAGTAATTACTAATTCTAAAATGAATTTTTACACCTATTTACTAACTGTTAAAACAATGTTGTAATATGGTCAGCTGATCAAACGTTATGGTAATACCAACTATAGAAGATCAGTGAGTACTCTTAAAAAGTTGTTAGCCTAAAATGTACTGACCTTTTTGATATATGAGCATTAGCTAGGAGATAAACAAAAAATAAAATATGATATTTTTTTTGTTCAATCATTAATGAAAATGATATAGGGAAATTATATTTCTTAGAAGTCAATCTGGTACTGGTGCAGTCGCAAGTGAATAATTGGACCTCAATGAATACTATGCATGGTTTTATACGTATACGTTTGCTGTTAGTCGCATTACGTGTAATTCCTAATTTCACATATAACGTTAGTTACTTTATCTAGAATCTTTTCCAGCCCACCCGTTGATAGTGTGAATTCATTTCTGTAATAACGACTGCCAAAATATTTTACATTTTTTTTTTTAAGTTCGTGAAATTTATAAGAATTACTATAACTGATTATCTTCTCCAAAGTCACGTAATAACATCAAAACATAAAAAAAACTTCTATGTTTTTAAACTTCAAATTATAGCAGTACATAAATAGATAACTAAAAAGTCAATTCATACTGAAATGTTGAATGTACCAGAAAGTTTTATTATTTAGCTTAAAGTTGTTTTTATAATTCTTTTGGGGGAAATTCGTTGGATAGTATGCATCATGTCGGAAGTCATTTCATTTCAGTAACAATATTGAGCTCAAGAAAAATACAAGAATTGAATACACTATAAAAAATTATAATAACGTTCATTCAACTTTTTTATTTCTTGAGATGCAGATTGCTGATCCGAAGGAAAGAGACATAGTAAAAAATACATCTCAAGAATCACTGGTGTAAAACTAAATTTACATTAGGACACATCAACGTCCAATTTAATGGTTAGTGAACGAGATGATGTTTTGTTGTGGTTTATATTTACAGCATAGATTCCTTTTGATCAAGCAGCAGTTATGTTCTCTTGGTGGCAAGACATTTCGGTGGGTGACGGTCGAAACGGAGATAAGATCAAGTTGGCTAGGCAGGAAAATGATATTAGTTAGCTTATGAATATTTTCTACTGACAGCCGATGTTTAGCAATCGTATGATAGTAGTCGCTTAATGACAAATCGCATATTTATATACTATTAATGATGCGGTCTTTTCACTTTGCTGGACGCCATGTCTACATTTTAGAAAGAGATTAATTAAAAAGGTATCATTTTATGCCGTGTACGACACAAGACATCAATAGCAATGATTATAGACCGTGTATCAAAGAAAAAAATGTTAACTGTGTTTTTATTGGGAGTGAAAACTTTTAGATTTCTTAATTACAGAGCGATTGCCATTCCGATGGGATATAAATGTCGGACAGCATACCCATGATCTCGCCCTTAATGACTGACCGCCCTTTTGTGTTTTAGTCAACACATGCAATAGAAGTAACAACTTCATAAAGTAAACAATTTATGGAATATATATTATAAAAATAAGAAACTTTTCTTCTTGTGAAAAAAGGTGCAATTACACGTGAAATATCTTGTTCTCGGTTGTTTTTTTTTTTTTTTTTTTTTTTTAAACTTTTTCGTAATGTATGGGTGTTAGTCTTGATACATCATAATTGATGCTTTTTGTAGAAAATATATGGAAGGGACAAAGTCATGATCTATTAAAAATTTTCAATCAGTATGCTTTACAGATTGGAATATTTTAAATTTTAAATCATAGATACCAAGATTAAACATTTTGTATATGCGCAAGACGCGCGTTTCGTCTACAAAAGACTCATCAGTGACGCTCGATTAAAAAAAAGTTGAAAAGGCCAAATAAAGTAAGAAGTTGAAGAGTATCAGACTAAAAGTTCCTTAAAATTTTGCCAATTACAACTAAGGTATAATCTTTTTCTGAGATAGAAAAGCCGTAGTGTTTAAAAAAATCAAAGTTAATTTATAATTATGACTATATCAAGCATCTGAGCAACATCATTTTCCTATAAGAGTTATAATTGAACACACGAACTGTCCTTTCTGTATATATAGATTTCATAATAAAATATTTAAAAGAAAGGAATACAAGAGAAGGCATGGAAGAATGCAAACGAAAGAATGACACAATGAAATATACAAAGGTTTTGTATTGTTGGATTTCCAAACTATTAGTGCCGAGCGTACTGAGCGAGCGTACCTTTCAAGGTTATTTCAAAAACAAATTGCATGTGCATTTGAATCATTCATCCTTGAACATGCTACACTATCCAATACTAGCTGGATTTGGCAAAACTTTTAGGAATTTTGGTCCTCATTGCTCTTCAACTGGTATCTATGATGAGTTTACGTACTATACAATTTAGATAGAATCTTAGATATTTGATAATTTACTTGTGCAGAAATGTCATGAACATTAGGTTTTTTTATAAACAAAATAAAAGCATAAAAATGAACACGAAATTATTGTTATATATGTTTCTGTGGCATAGTTAATCGAACTTTATACTTTTAAATTGTGAAATTTAGAATACATTAATTTTAAGTTCAAACTAAAGCATGCACAATTTAACTAGGTCTATTGCGTGACAAAATATCATGTACTAATAATAAATAGTTCAAATCAAAGTAGAATACATTATAAATTGTAATCACTTATTTTCTTGATATCATATTAAAAGATTTAAGACAACTGAAACCGAGGTTATAGCCAACCTCAAAAGTACGATGCCAAGGCAAATAAACAAACAAAACGACACATATAGACAAATAATAGTCTACAGAACACCACATAGAAACTAAAGATTGAGCAACATCAATCTTTTTATTCTTTAATTTTCAACAACTTTCTGACAAAAGACTGTAGATATATTTAATTAAAATAGAAAAGGGAAATTAAGAGAGAAAGAATGCTTATCAAACAAAAGTTCCAAAAGCCCTTGACTGACCCATATGTAAGAAAGGCCCTTGACTGACCCATATGTAAGAAAGCCCTTGACTGACCCATATGTAAGAAAGGCCCTTGACTGACCCATATGTAAGAAAGCCCTTGACTGACCCATATGTAAGAAAGCCCTTGACTGACCCATATGTAAGAAAGCCCTTGACTGACCCATATGTAAGAAAGGCCCTTGACTGACCCATATGTAAGAAAGCCCTTGACTGACCCATATGTAAGAAAGCCCTTGACTGACCCATATGTAAGAAAGGCCCTTGACTGACCCATATGTAAGAAAGCCCTTGACTGACCCATATGTAAGAAAGGCCCTTGACTGACCCATATGTAAGAAAGCCCTTGACTGACCCATATGTAAGAAAGCCCTTGACTGACCCATATGTAAGAAAGCCCTTGACTGACCCATATGTAAGAACAAAAGTTCCAAAAGCCCTTGACTGACCCATATGTAAGAAAGCCCTTGACTGACCCATATGTAAGAAAGCCCTTGACTGACCCATATGTAAGAAAGGCCCTTGACTGACCCATATGTAAGAAAGCCCTTGACTGACCCATATGTAAGAAAGGCCCTTGACTGACCCATATGTAAGAAAGCCCTTGACTGACCCATATGTAAGAAAGCCCTTGACTGACCCATATGTAAGAAAGCCCTTGACTGACCCATATGTAAGAACAAAAGTTCCAAAAGCCCTTGACTGACCCATATGTAAGAAAGCCCTTGACTGACCCATATGTAAGAAAGCCCTTGACTGACCCATATGTAAGAAGCCCTTGACTGACCCATATGTAAGAAGCCCTTGACTGACCCATATGTAAGAAAGCCCTTGACTGACCCATATGTAAGAAAGCCCTTGACTGACCCATATGTAAGAAGCCCTTGACTGACCCATATGTAAGAAGCCCTTGACTGACCCATATGTAAGAAAGAGTTCGAGATTGAGTCGCAGATTACAAATAACAAAAACCTTGAAAGCAAATTTCTAATTGTCATTAAATCAAATAATAAAGAATAATATTATTTTTTAGATTGAAGATATTGATCGAAAATGAAGCGATGTATTTTATTTCAAATCTGATGATTTGAAGGATAAATAAATAATGATTTTTGAAATGATACCTGAAATGATATCAGATTTGAAGAATCTGTGATCAGTTCATATGGATTAATATCTCATCCGTATGTTCATATCTGTCACCATGTAAATTTGTGAAATATGAAACTGATTGCTCATCAATTTCACGTTTGGTCAACGTAAAGTATAGGTATCGCTGTTAGTGTTTTATTGTATGATTGTAGAAGTTATCGCTTAGATGATGCTACAAAGATAGTGGTAACATTTTCTTACAGCTTGCATCCAATTCTATCAAAATGTCAGAAGTTGTTCTTAATTAAATTTTAATGAAGACACTTACTTTATTTAACATGCATCATGAAAAGTTCATAAAAAATAATTTTATATCTTCTGTACAACAATTCAAACAATAGAAGTCTTGTGACAATATGATGGTCTTGTATAGTTTTAATCTGACATGGTAAACTATATCTATATTCAGATACAAACGACAAGGAGTATTCTCAAAAAGTATGATATTGTATATGACTAGCAAACAACCATATTTTTTTATCTGAAAGAAACGCCAAATTATCAGTTTTTAGAAAGAAACAAAAGGGCAGACAAACTCATAGAACGAAAAAAAACAAACACTGCCAACGCCATGGCTAAAAAAACAAACGACTGTGGGTGATATCGTGTGCTCTGAAAGGGTAAGCAGATCATGCTCCACATGTGGCACCCGTCGTGTTGTTCATTTTATTACAAACCCGGTAAATAGTCTATAATTCGGTGGGTCACTTTATTGTCAGTTTGTCACTTCATGGGTATATATCTCCCAATTGATACGATATTCCCGTGCTTGCATTTCCTATCATGATTTTCTTGGTAAGAGGGTTGCTGCTCACAAGGAAGCTATTAAACCAAAAGTTTCAAATGTTGAAGTTGAAGTCATCCCTTCGTAAATTTTACGCACGCAATCATGAGTTGGTTGACCGTTATGGAATAACCGTTTCACAAATGATATCGGATATTTTCCTTATGTCGTAACTACAATTCCCTTCCCTTTCACATACAATTCCAATATATTGACAACGATGTGTGAAAAAAAACCCAAACAGACGTATATGTAAAATGTCTAAAATAGATGTACAGCAGTAAACATTGTATTTTAATCTGAATCACTAAGAAAAAAATGCAAATATGCCCATTAAAATACACAAAAAAAAGCATATAAACAAAGCATATTAGCAAATACGAAAGACAAGACTACAAAAATTAACCATAGCATAATAACACTATGACGGGATGTATGAGTACCGAGCCACTTAAAATGAATATTGCCAAAAATAAGACTAAACAGAAAATCTAAGTTTTACAAAGACAAATAAATTAATACTATATTACGTTACTGTTAATAATAAGAGGATAAACAACGACAGTTCCTAGAATCTATACTTGTGAAGTTGATACGGAATATTTACCAACAACGTCTTGGTATCTTCTGATGAAAATATTCGTAGAAAAACGACGAGATGTTCTTTGACATGACATACATACCCCTGGTTCATCTGCTCAGTTACTGGGGATGGTGTACAAATTCTGAGTAGCAGCAGCTAGCTCTTGAAAGCCGAATGAGTTTGTTAATAAAAAAGACCAAACTCCAATGAATATTCTTAACTGAAAGACCCTTATCATAAGGCAAAATCAAAAGCTCAAACACATCAAACGAATGGATAAAAAATGTCATATTCCTGACTTGGTACATGCATTTTCTAATGTAGAAAATGGTTGATTAAACCTGGTTTAATTGCTAGATACACCTCTCACTTGTATGACAATCACATACAATTTCAATATATTGACAACGATGAAACGTATATGTAAAAATGTCTATTTTAATCTGAATCACTACAAAAAAAAGCAAATATGTCAATTAAAATACACAAAAAAGCATATAGACAACGCATATTAGCAAATACGATAGACAAGACTACAAAAAATAACCATAGCATAATAACACTATGACGGGATGTATGAGTACCGAGCCACTTAAAATGAATATTGCCAAAAATAAAACTAAACAGAAAATCTAAGTTTTACAAAGACAAATAAATTAATACTATATTACGTTACTGGTAATAATAAGAGGATAAACAACGACAGTTCCTAGAATCTATACTTGTGAAGTTGATACGGAATATTTACCAACAACGTCTTGGTATCTTCTGATGAAAATATTCTTAGAAAAACGACGAGATGTTCTTTGACATGACATACATACCCCTGGTTTATCTGCTCAGTCACTGGGGATGGTGTACAAATTCTGAGTAGCAGCAGCTAGCTCTTGAAAGCCGAATGAGTTGGGTAATAAAAAATACCAAACTCCAATGAATATTCTTAACTGAAAGACCCTTATCATAAGGCAAAATCAAAAGCTCAAACACATCAAACGAATGGATAAAAAATGTCATATTCCTGACTTGGTACATGCATTTTCTAATGTAGAAAATGGTAGATTAAACCTGGTTTAATTGCTAGATAAACCTCTCACTTGTATGACAATCACATACAATTTCAATATATTGACAACGATGAAACGTATATGTAAAAATGTCTATTTTAATTTGAATCACTATAAAAAAAAAAAGCAAATATGTCAATTAAAATACACAAAAAAGCATATAGACAAAGCATATTAGCAAATACGATAGACAAGACTACAAAAATTAACCATAGCACAATAACACAATGACGGGATGTATGAGTACCGAGCCACTTAAAATGAATGTTGCCAAAAATAAGACTAAACAATAAAACTAATCATTTGCAAAGACAAATAAATTAATACTATATTACGTTTATAATAAGACACTGGGTATGTTTTACAAATTCTGAGTAGCAGCAGCTAGTATAAAAAAAAAGAAGATGTGGTATGATTGCCAATGAGACAACTATCCACACGTGGCCCGGTACTTAAACATCCCGACACAAAAAGACACAATGAACAGATCTGAGGGTACTCACATCAATAGAACCCTAATTTGACACAATTAAACTCATCATAGATACCAAGATTAAAATTAATTTTATATTTACGCCAAACGCGCGTTTCATCTACAAAAGACTCATCAGTGACACTCAAATCAAAACAAATGTTTAAAAGGCCAAATAAAACAGTGACGAAAGATACCAGAGGGACAATCAAACTCATAAATCGAAAATAAACTGACAATTCCATGGCTAAAAATGAAAAAGACAAACAGACAAACAATAGTACACATGACACAACATAGAAAACTAAAGATAAACAACACGAACCCTACCAAATCCTAGGGATGATCTCATGTGCTCCGGAAGGGTAAGCAGATCCTGCTCCACGTGTGGCACCGTCGTGTTGCTCATGTTATAACAAATCCGGTATAAATAGTCTAATTCTGTATGTGACATTCTTGAAAGGGAAGGGAATTGTAGTTACGACGTAGGGAACATATCCGATATCATTTGTGAAACGGTTATTCCATAACGGTCAACCAACTCGTGATTGCGTGCGTAAAATTTACGAAGGGATGACTTCAACTTCACCATTTGAAACTCTTGGTTTAATAGCTTCCTTGTGAGCAGCAACCCTCTACCAAGAAAATCATGATAGAAAATGCAAGCACGGGAATATCGTATCAATTGGGAGATATATACCCATGAAGTGACAAACTGATAAATAAAGTGACCTACCGAATTATAGACTATATACCGGGTTTGTAATAAAATGAACAACACGATGGGTGCCACATGTGGAGCATGATATGCTTACCCTTTCAGAGCACACGATATCACCCACAGTTTTTGATGGGGTTCGTGTTGCTTAGTCGTTTGTTTTTTTAGCCATGGCGTTGTCAGTTTTTTTGGTTTTTTTTTCGTACCATGAGTTTGTCTGCCCTTTTGTATCTTTCTAAAAACTGATATTTTGGCGTTTCTTTCAGATAAGAAAATATGGTTGTTTGCTAGTCATATACAATATCATACTTTACGAGAATACTCCTTGTCGTTTGTATCTGAATATAGATATAGTTTACCATGTCAGATTTAAACTATACAAGACCATCATATTGTCACAAGACTTCTATTGTTTGAATTGTTGTACAGAAGATATAACAGTACTTTTTATGATGCATGTTAAATAAAGTAAGTGTCTTCATTAAAATTTAATTAAGGACAACTTTAATTAAGGACAACTTGTGAAAATGCATGTACCAAGTCAGGAATATGACATTTTTTATCCATTCGTTTGATGTGTTTGAGCTTTTGATTTTGCCTTATGATAAGGGTCTTTCAGTTAAGAATATTCATTGGAGTTTGGTATTTTTTATTAACAAACTCATTCGGCTTTCAAGAGCTAGTTGCTGCTACTCAGAATTTGTACACCATCCCCAGTGTCTGAGCAGATGAACCAGGGGTATGTATGTCATGTCAAAGAACATCTCGTCGTTTTTCTAAGAATATTTTCATCAGAAGATACCAAGACCTTGTTGGTAAATATTCCGTATCAACTTCACAAGTATAGATTCTAGGTGCTGTCGTTGTTTATCCTCTTATTATAAACGTAATATAGTATTAATTTATTTGTCTTCGTAAATAATTAGTTTTCCTGTTTAGTCCATCTTTTGGCAATATTCATTTTGAGTGGCTAGGTACTTATACATCTCATCATTGTATTATTGTGCTAAGGTACATTTTTGTATTACTGTCCTTCGTAATTACTAATATGCTTTTTCTATATATGCCTTTTGTATATTTTTATTGACATGTTTGCGTGGTTTTATAGTGATTTAGGTTAAAACACACATGTTGACTGTAGTACCCTTATTTTTTAAAGTTATACACATATGTCTGTTTGTTTTGTTCACACATCGTTGTCAATATAATTGAATTTTATGTGACTGTCATACAAGTGAGAGGTTTAGCTAGCTAAAAAGAACCAGGTTTTATCCACCATTTCCTACATTAAAATATGCCTGTAGCAAGTCAGGCGGAATATGACAGTTGTTATCGAATTGTTTAAGCTTTGATTTTAAAGAGACTTCCAATTAAGAATATTCATTGGAGTTCGGTATTTTATTATTTTTTTTAATTTTTTGCGCTTCTGTGTTTTTTTTTTTTGCGTCTTTGCTTGCGTTTTGGTTTGTTTAAATTGTTAGGTAGGGTATACAACAAAGAGCACTTTCAACCTCCGATTTGTATAAAAACTCCATTGACAATTGTTTGAATAATTCGGAAAATATTTGGGCAGGGTTTGAATTTTTTTTTATCACTGTTTTATCTGCATATGATGTTTTTCTTTTGTTCTGCTTATAGATCAAAACTGTATTTTTTAAAAAGTGCTATTATTACGGTATCAAAAAATATCAGAAAAAAAGTTCACGTATTCTGTTCATGAAGATTGTCTTAATGCTTTTATTTGTCGGATGAGAAGTAAAACTTATCTGCGCATGTGGTGCTAATTAATTGGTATCATTTATGTTATTTATTTTAAATTGCTAAATATGCATTAATTTTGTTATGATTTTCATAACAAAAAGGGAATGATGGTAAGTTTTTTAAGCTACTTTATTTAGCCATTTTTTTTTATCTATTTAATTTGTTAGATGTACTTAAAATATCTAAAATTATTGTATTTGGATCTCCTAATCTTTTGGCATTGCGATTTATTCCAGAAACAAATGCCATGTGCACTGGAAACGATACCCAAAGTAGACAGTAGATTCTGGAAAAATAATAACCTATAGATTAAGGAAAAGAAATGTTGGTTTATAACTTAGAAATTTGGTCTTCTAAATACTCTAAAATCATTGTCGATGACAATTATAATTATTGCACTGTCAATCTACAAAAATATTAGTCCAAATAATTATGACGTCTGACAAGTCTATTTTCTTTTTTTTCTGGGACGCCTTCCTTTATTTGGACTACTAGTATAAAAAGATATGCTTAAGGGATAAAATCCAAAGGACTATCTGGGGACAGTAAAAAATAATTAACTAACTGGTATAAGGTACATGATGTTGTTAAATTTGATGTATGCCTTTTTGTGATTCTTTTGTACATTTGTATGTTTTTATAGTGATTAAGATGATAACACAATGTTGACTGCTGTACACCTATTTTTGACTTTTTTTTACCTATTGTGTCGGTCGGACCTTTTGTGTCTGTTGGTTTTGTTCACGCATTGTTGTAGTTATAAATGAATTTGATGCGACTGTCATACAATTGATAGGTTTAGCTAGCTATAAAACCAGGTTCATTCCACCATTTTCTACGTTCGAAAATGCCTGTAACAAGTCAGGAATATGACAGTTGTTCTCCATTCGTTTGATGTGTTTGAGCATTTGATTTTGGCATTTGATTAGGGACTTTCCCTATTTAAATTTTTTTCCTCGGAGTTCAGTATTTTAGTGATTTTACTTTTTATATATTAATGGTCTGAAACGATCCTATCACTTGTTAAATAATTCATTTTCCTCGGACAGTTTTCATTTATATTAAATTTGATTCTTGGTGAGGTGATTTTTGTGCTCTACACTAAAATTACGACAAAAGGGACGATTTGTTTTGTTCCCTATTGTTTTTTTTGTTTTTTTTATTGTAATTTCCCTGTTGCACTATCCTTGCTTGTGTCAGTAACCCGAATAATTCAGTCGTTATATTCCGCTGATCTACGAAGGCTACATCTCCTCGTGTGGGAGAAAATCGGAAACGGAAAGGTCTTGAATTATTCGAGTTACTGTGTCAAATGTGATATTTTGGATTTTAATGAACGTAAATTATGTATTACTAGTAAATTATTAAGTCAGGGATTTCGTTATCACAAATTACTTGAAAACTTTCTTAAATATTCCATATATATATATATATATACACACACACACGAGTTTAAATTGAAAACTACGTTCAAACCTATGATTGCGTTGGATAAAAACCGCAATTTTTATACGTGTGCATGTAAAACAAATTTCGTTGTAGAAGGGTCTAAAATCAGCACAATCAACATTTTACGTAAGACCAAAAAAGTGAAAAAGTATATTTAAACAAAACGCATTTGACTAACAGGTCGAACAACTGATGTTCTTTATATATATAAGGGAGCTACCATTTGATTTTTATTGGGGGGGGGGGGGGGGGGGCTAGGATGAAAAAAATAGGCAGGACAGGAGTTTTGAGTAAAAAAAAAGGCAGGATGAGACACTTGCAATAAAAAATTCAGGACGACAATTTAGGTAAAAAAAAGTCAGGATAAACTAAAAAAAAAAAAAGGCAGGACCGAACAGAGTGAAAAATAAAAAGGCACGACAGAGATTACAGCTAAAAAAAATGCAGGACAACATTTTTCATCCTAGCCCCCCCCCCCCCCCCCCCCCCCCATAAAAATCAAATGGTAGCTCCCTAAAGGGATAAAATCCAAAGGACTATCTGGGGACAGTAAATAAGTGAAAAGCGAATAGCGATCCACCAAGGAGTAAGAACGACAATTTAGAATCCTTTATATCATCTATTAAAACTGAAGTAAAATCATCAGTCAGTGCTAAACGTTTACGGAATCTCTTTGAACAAGAAAGCCAAGCCATTAATACATTAAAAAGCCGTGATGATATTGTTATTAAACAAGCAGACAACGGAAGTGCAGTTGTAGTGATCAACAAAACCGACTACATTGAAGAAAGGAATCGTCAGCTTTCAAATACAAAATTTTACAAACATTTAGAAAGTGATCCTACAAAAGAAATAAGTAAACAAATTAATGAGGTCCTTTCAGACATGAACAGCGAAAAACACATAGATGACGACACGTACGACTATCTACGCCCTGATGAAACCTGCACAGCCGGTCGATTTTACTTGCTCCCAAAACTTCATAAAGAAGGGATTCCGGGAAGACCGATAGTATCTGCAAATGGCCATCCAACCGAAAAAATATCTGAACTCGTGGATTACCATCTTAGACCACACGTTAGAACAATGCCTTCTAACATTCAAGATACTACAGATTTTTTGAAGAAAATAGATTCATTAAATCCCTTACCAAACAACAATATTTTGGTATCGATGGATGTGTCTTCTTTATACACAAATATTCCTAAAAATGAAGGAATAGTCGCTTGTGAACAAGTATGGAAAAATCTAAGACTAGTACTTGAAAACAACAATTTTGTATTCAACGACCAGCACTACTTGCAGATTGACGGTACCAGTATGGGAACCAAAATGGCACCTTCTTTTGCCAACATTTTCATGGGGAGTCTCGAAGAACGCATCCTTTCGAATGTACCATACAAACCCTTGTCTTGGCTCCGTTATATTGATGACATCGACATCAAATGGAACGAAACTGGAGAACGTCTGCAAGAATTTCTCGATTTCTGTAACAACTTTCATCAATCGATAAAGTTCACATCTGAAGTTTCAAATGAGAAAATTGCGTTTCTCGACACCACCATAACTTTAGAAAACGGAGTCATGACAACCGACCTTCACACCAAAAAAACTGATAAACACCAATTTCTCTCTCCGAAGAGTTGTCACCCGAAACACTGCTCCCGGAGCATTCCGTACAGCCAAGCCATCAGGCTAAAACGGATTTGTTCATCGGAATCAAAATTAAACCATCGTTTGGGGCAACTCAGACAGCAACTCAAATCAAGAGGTTATAAGAACAAAAATATTTCAGAAGCTTTCGGTAAAGCAAAAGAAAAAGACCGAACAAACCTACTTGAATACAAAGAAAAGACGGCCCAGACAAATAAAAACCCGTTTGTTGTTAGCTTTCATCCTCACCTGACAAATCTTGCATCAATTGTCCACAAACACTGGCGTCTAATTGAAAATGACCCTTCCTTAAAAGAGATTTTTCCATCACCCCCCCCCCCCCCCCCCCCCCGTTATGGCTTACCGCAGACCCAAAAACCTCAAAGATATTCTAGTAACATCCAAAGTATCTAAACAGGAGATATCAACAACCGAAGACAAAAAAGAGAGAGATTTTGGATGCACCAGTTACGAACTCTTGAACCTCATGGACTCAAATTCACAATTCTTTTAAAATCATACAAATTAATTTATAGAAATTCATACAATTAATCGAACATCTATATATGTGTTAAACTTTTATTCTAACTTCATGTAGTTGTAGCTACAAACATATTTTTTGCAACATCAATCAATATGTTACACTTTTCCTCAAATCTTGTATAGATTGAGCTACAAAAATATTTTTTGTCATGCATCCGATTTCACCTTGAGAGATGCACACGCCTGATGAAGCTAATTTGTTTAGCGAAATATTGCGTATTTCTATTTAAAATCTAATAGAACTTTTAATGTATAAATTAGCGTGTTTAAGTTATATTCTTAGACATTTATATAATTTTAATTCCGTAACTGTATCAGTTTATTTTCACAAACTGATCCACGCTTCAATAGATTGAATGTTGATTGTTGCTATTTTAAGACATACATATCCCCGTATCATATCTGAATTTAAGGGCTCGGTAAACAACATCTCAGTAAAAATGAAGATGTGCCTTCCCGTTAATAGGTTTTCTACAACCAAACCTGAAAACTTAATCTTTATATATATATATATATATATATATGTATGTAAACATGTCAATCGTTTAAAGAAACTTATTATGAAAGGTTATCACCAGCCCAGTAGTTAGCACTTCTGTGTTGGCATGAATTATCATTGATATGGTCATAATTATAAATCAACTATTACAAAACTTAAATTTTTGAAATAAGGCTTTTCTACCGCAGGAGTAGATTACCTTAGCTGTACATGGTAAAACTTTTAGGATTTTTAAGTCCCCAATGCTCTTCAACTTCGTACTTTATTCGGCCTTTAAAAAAAAAATATTCGAACGTCACTGATTAGCTTTTTGTAGACGAAACGCGCGTCTGGCGTAAATACAAAATTTCAATCCTTATATCTATAATGAGTTTATTTATACCAATTCACCACGGTATTGATATCTTTGAATATTGTTTTATTGGTATTAAATTGATTTTGATATCAGTTAATTTAAAGCAAACTAAATATTATTGTTATATGCATATGCACATTCATGGCTCTAAAATTTGTCCGATAACTGAAATTTGGCATTGCTCAAGGTCATGTTTTTCTCTGACTGTTTATAACTCTTTACACTAAATCCAACGGATTTTGGATGTGTACTGACTGATTATAGTCGTAGATGTAAGATTTCTTGTTATCTGTCAGTATCTGCGAGTACTCGCAGATCTATACTTAATGTATTTTGTTGTTAGGATGTACAAGATCCCGTACACTTACACTCTTACACACTTTTTGCTGTGATGAGCTAAACAGTTTTTGCGCTTAACGGAAGTGCCAGCTACATACTTCTTGTTTTCAAATACTTTGAATGAGTGGTTGTAAGGTTAGCACGACAGCTCGTTCATTTTAGGTGTTTCTTAACTTAGAAGCTTGGTGACATATATGTGACATAATGCATATATGAAATTTATTTCTTGTATATATTTTTTGTATATATCAGACTATCTGATGGTGAAAAACCTGAATATAGATCACTAAATTCATTAGAATTTGTAGCAAAAAGAAAATCGAATATACAATGCATGACCTTATTTTGTGATCGTTATCGAGAAATCCTATTGCAAAATTGAAGTAATGACGGTACAGTTTTTCTTCTTAAACAATTAGGATGGTGGATTTTTTTTTTTTTTTTATGAAATTCGCACTTGCAATCCATTTTTGTTCAATATCAATACCCGGGAAGGACAATGATACTGTAAATATAGATTTTCAAAACAAGTAATTATTACGTATAGTTTGCATTCTATCACGTTCGGCAGAAGGTTTCCCTAATCGAAAGTTTTATACGATTTTTCATAATATTTGTTCACAGGGTTTTCAAAACAATTGGAATTCTTTCCCATCAGTATATTTCTGGCAACTCGAGACAAGGCTGATTATAAAACAGAAATTCTCAAGGCAGTAATTTTAGCTGTAATTGACAAATACATATCTTCTGACAGAATTCCTAATTAAATAATCTACAGCAGTCATTAAACTTATAACTTTACAAATCTTTCTCCCCGCCTCACTTGGGAAAGTAGTTAATTTCCTATAACAACTGCTGGTTCGCCAAAGAGACGCAGTTGTTATGCCAGGAGAAATTAACATTTCACTTTGACATCAAACTGTAAACGACACGATGAGAAATACAACAAACATGTGTTCTGTAAACATGGAAATATGTCCGCTACAGTCACGTCATGGTTTACACGTCAAATCAAAAAATATGTGGGTGATTATGAGAACAAATCAATTTATAGAAGGTGGTTCCTTAATATTCAGATTTATAATTTAAAGTTATAAAGGTATGCTTGTATCTTAAAAATGATACAGCAGGTGTAGCCTTTCGTTTGAACCTTCTCTCTTTCCAACAAGGACTTAAACATTTGAACTTTTATGTTGGCATTACAAAAAAAATCATACTCATTTCCCACTCCTTACGTTCTGTGGTCATGCCATAAATTTCACGTCATCATCCAGTAAAACTGACTCCACTTTATACTAATATAGATCAAAGAAATTAAGTCAGGAAAAAAAGTATGTAAACGTATAATCTATCGTTTCATGTATTTATTTGCAACTGACAAAAAATAACCACCTGTTTAATTGAGTTTTTATTCATCAAATAAGACCTCATGAGGGCACAAGAATATAAATATGAAAAAAAACATAACATGATAAGAAATATTTGCATAACAAAATATATAATCATAGATACATTTGTATGCACAACAATATTTTGTAAAGATCAATTCAAGACATTTAAAACATTAGTCAGTGTTGTATACATTTGTTGTCTTTAAAGTTATATTGACGTTTCTAATTGACTTTAGCTTTAACACAAAAAGTATCAACATAAATACTGAACTCCAAGGTAAGGGCTGTGGGAGCAGTTGAGTTGTCCACTTCCAGGGAACATCCTTCTTGAAACTAATGTATCTTAATGTCGTTTGGTTATACGAGGCATGTCTATAATTAAACCCTTAAATCGTTATCCGAAGTTATCACGCATATTAAATAGTACAATATACCAACAACCAACTCCCCTGAAAATAGAAATGTATACAAACGTAGACATAACAATAGCAACATGTTTGACAACAAGAGGGGGTGCAGTTGGTGCCGATAGGAATGCTATTAAAACAATTTGCTTTAATGATAGTTGTTTTTCAATTATAGTCTTTCGTATTGGGCACACCTTTTGGAACTTTTGGTCCTCGGTGCTCTTCGACTTTGTACTCGTTTTGCTTTCAAACTTTTTTCATCTGAGTGTCACTGGTTGGTCTTGTGTGGACGAGGCGCGCGTCTGGCGTAATACATTTTAAACCTAGTACCTTTTGTTAGCTATTATTCGTGTGTTTCTCAGTTCTATATGTTCTCCCATTTATTTGTATTGTAGTCCTGTCACATAATGTTGTCATTTTAATATTGTATTTAATATTGACATAAAGCGGTAGGTTCGGCATGCCACAAAACTAGGTTCAACCACAACTTTTTTCTTAAAATGTCCTGTAGCAAGTCAGGAAAATGGTCATTGTTATATTATAGTTCGTTTCTGTGTGTGTTACATGTTAATGGTGTGTTACTGTTGTGTCGTAGTTTTCCTCTTATATTTGATGTGTTCCCTCAGTTTTAGTTTGTAACCCGGATTTGTTTTTTTTTTCTCAATCGATTTATGAATTTTGAACAGTGGTATACTGCTGTTGCCTTTCTTTATTCCTTAAAACCAGATACACCTTTGCAATTCTAACGTTTTGGATGTTTTGAATTTCCTGTGAAATTCATCTGAAATGAGCTTATACGTGACACTCACGTGAACATTTTCATGTGAGATTTATAGTGTGTATTTCACGTGAACTGAACACAACAAAATTGTAATTTTTAGATTTTGATTACATTTGAAAATCAAGATGCTTTTTAAATTATTTTATTTTATTTTAAACTCATATCTACTGCTTACACGTGAGTTTCAGTCATAAGCTCGTTTGAGATGAAATTCATTAATTATATGGATTATAGCTCTTCATCTTTTATATAAGCTTTGGATTTCAAATATTTTGGCCTCGAGCATCACTGAAGAGACATGTATTGTCGAAATGCGCATCTGGTGCAGGAAAATTAGTACCGTTAATGTTATCATTGGAGAATCACAATATATGTGAGGGAAATTTCCATGTGTAATATTTCAATCAACCTTTACAAAACTAGTCCTTAAATGAGTTTGTTTTGCTTTATCTTTGAGTGTGTTGTGTACGGGGATAATTAGCGTGTTAATCTGTGTGCTGTTTACTTTTAATATACTGGCTTTGATTCATTGATTTGTATAAAATGAAGTTTTGTAGTTCTTGTAAATCACTCGTATTTTCTGCTGTGTTGTGTTATGTCGACTATTGTTTTTGTCCTTCTTTCCTTCGTTTGCCTGTTTTGAATTTTCTCCCTTTTTCAAACCTGCACTTATTGTCTGTACACATCAGATGGAAGGAGCATGCATGGTCAATTTGTTACCCTTTGTCAAAAATGCTTAACAATTTAAAATAGTATATAATATTTCATGAAATAATACGAAAGTTGACATCACAGCAGAATGAATAATACAGAAAAGAAGATGTGGTATGATTGATAGTGAGACTTTTTCACAAGAGACCAAATGACACAGAAATTAACAACTAAAGGTCACCGTATTCGTAATTCAACAATGAACAAAGCCCATATATACCGCATAATCTAGATATAAAAGGCCTCAAAATGACAAAAATTCAAGGTAGATAAGAAAAGGCATAATTTATGAACCAAAACATTAACGAAAATTAAATATGTAACACAACAAAATACAACATCATTGAATTACAGGCTCCTGATCTGGGACAGGCACATACATATAAAATGTGGCGGGGTTAAACTTGTTAGCGGGATCCCAACCCTCCCCTTACTTGGGACAGTAGTGAAACAGTACGACATAAGAACCAATTATGAAAGTCAGTTCAACAAGGCTTAACTCATCAGATGGATACAAATAGAAATACATCTAGCGAAAACATAGAGTGGACGTGGCCGGGTACTTTTACATCCCGACTACAAAAAAGACACTACGTACAGATCTGACATATAGATCGAAGCATATTTAAACGAATGAAAACAAACCATTAAATTATCAATCATTACACAATCATCATCCAAAAGATCTAGAATAGGAAAAGACGTCATAAACAGAAAGCCCAGAAAACAAAATCTAGAAAAGCCAATGAACAAATTGATGTGCATCACGGCAACAACAAACATTCATAATAAAAAAATATACTGAAAGGAAAAAGTGGCAAGTTATAAATAGTGAGAAAATCTTCAGTGAGGTTCAAGATGTAACTGTACATCAACATAATATATAGAAATTAAGTCGAATAGTATTGCATTCCACGTCATATATACGCAAGCCAATTAACTAAAAGTCAGTGAAAAGAGGGCTGAACTCATGATAAATGGTTTATAACTCATGATAAAAGATAAAACAGTGGCGGACAGGAAGATGTAAAACAAGCAAAAGATAAGATAGGAATATAATGTAAATAAATAAAAAATATAAAATTTATGATATTTTTTACAAAAAATAAAGCATTTTCCATATTTTTATAAAAGAAGGTATGTGGTATAAACTCATGAAACAGCTTCCAATGACACGAAACACAAGTCTATGCTGAAATCGTTTTTATTGATATTCAATGACAGATTTAACACACACGACAAATAGAGAACAACATACGGTCTCCCATGACAACAATAACACAACAGAAACAAGGAGCTCGACATAAAGTTAGTAACGACAGCATTGTCACAATAGAAACAACAAATATAGAGAATAACATAAGATTTCCAAATACAACATTAGCATATCTGAAACAACAAATTTTGAACAACATGATATTTCCAATGACAGCAATATCGCAACAATAACAACAAATAGAGAACAACATAAGATATCAAACAACAGCAATACCACAACAGAAACAGTGATCAACATATGGTCTTTAATGACAGCAATACTACAACAGAAACATCAAATAGAGGACAACATAATGTTTTTTTTATTACAGAACTTACACAACAGAATTAACGTAAGGTCTCCGATAACAGCAATGACACAACAGAAACAACAGATAGGGAACTACATAATGTCTCCGATGAGAGCAATGACACACCAGAAAAAACAAATAGAGAATCAACATGAGGTATCCAATGACAACAATAGGACAGTAGAAACAACAAATAAAGAATAACACAAAGTCTTCGAAAACAGCAATAAAACAACAGAAGAAATAAATACAGAACACCATGAGGTATCCAATGACAACAATAGGACAACATAAATGGCAATTACTAGTAGTGATTATTATAAGGTCTTAAAAGACATAACGTGTCCATACCAATAGTTTATGTATTCCTTCACAATAAAACAAGATGTTTAAATGTAAGTCTTTTAGCATCAGCACTTCTCCCAATTGAAACTCATCTTTTTGTGTAGGCTTTCAGTTTTGCCTTCTGATGATTTTTTAAAGTAAATGATATAGACTCTTAAATGGATAACTTGACATTTTTAAGATTTTGATCTGTGATTGCAACAAATACGAGGGGAAAGGGCCCTTAACCTCTTTAAAATACTCGACTTTACCACATCATAACCATCATATCTGAGGTTGACATTATATAACCAAAGTTACTTTAAAATTATATACAATTGAACATCACAAATAGTGCGAATTATCTGTCAGTATAATTATTCTTAAAACAAAAGAGGTAAATTCACACTTTTTTGTAACAAAAAAAATAGGTTGAAGAAATATATGCAGGGTGAATAGTGAAGTCCAATAAAAATCAGAAAATCCCATCAATTTCCAGTAAACAAATGCAAAAAAACTCTTTTTTTTTGCATTGTGACTACAAAATAAAGCGAATGAGTTAAACCATCACAAGATAAAGAAACAGGATTCTGCGCATCACCGGAAAGTGCACGTGACTCCAACTAATATCTTATACTCATTAAAGGTGATCTATTACACTGTCCGTCATGCAATAACGTCTTCTGAATAAATAATAAATAAATCGTGGCGATAATTTTATGAAATTTAATAGCATTTGAAATAATTATATTCTGGTTCATCAGTTTGTTTGGGTTTTTTTTTTAATAAATGAAAGAATATAATAGAGCTAAATCATACGTTTCAAACACAGGCACTTGTCTCAGAATTTTTTTCCCTATATACCTAAATATAACACAAGGTACTTAGAAAAATGTCAGGCGGTGACAAAATTCAGTTATTTGCCGCTTTCTAGGCTGTCAACACCACTAACACATGTTATATTGTAAATCTAAATTAATTTATCTTTACAATGGTGTATAACATGCCTACATTTGTTGTCGGAATCATCCGTAGCAATCCTACCAAAGTATGTCAATCGAAATAATTTTGCCAACCGCTGATGAATTGGCAATAAACGCGTCATGTCTCCTTTTATATCTCGGTTTCCGATTGGTCAATTTTATGGGAAAGTAAAGATAATCTGATCTTGTTTCATTTCATGTTATATTAAGGTATATAGGAAAAAAATTCTGAGACAAGTGCCTGTGGTTACAAAACAAATTTCTTTTTAAACTATCCCTGATAGCACATTGAGCACGTGTATATGCTCATGGTTAGCACTTTATCAAGATCACAGTATAAAAAGGTCAATCAAACATCTTTTTGAGGACAATTGCACTTGAATGTTGACTTCAAATGTCGTTTCTTGTTTCAAGAAATAAAAGTATACTTTTTTCTCAATAAGTACTTCCATGAATCGATCAAAACAAAGACTTCTCTGTCATTATAGTCTCTTGTGGAGATTTGTCTCATTGGCAATCATACCACATCTACTTTTTTTATTTACAATTGTTATTTGCTTATTTTTCATCACTAGGCATGCAGCATGTATTTGAGTACGTAGACTGCAGGTTTGGTTGGAAGTTGGAATAATGTTGAGGAGTAGGGGAACATGTAGCATTTGAGCTAGCCTATGAGTTTAAAATTCCAGCTGAGCGAGTAGGTGTAGTAGCAGGGTATTTACATGTTTCAAAAAGAGCAGGCTAGGGCTACAAGGAAAGCACTCACACCCTCAAAGTGGAAACGGATTAATATAAGTTGTAATAACTTGTTTCCAAATCCACTATAAATAAATATGTTTAAACTAAAAGAAAAAGCAGCAGAAAAGACCGGGGTTTAAACTTTTTTTTAAATATCCTGTTTCAATAAAAAAAAAAAAAAAAAAGAGAAAATATCTTTGCTCCAAGGGGATACTAATTTAAATATTATTTTTCTGTTTTAATTTAACTGTACTTAAAAAAATATGTGCCGCTTTTGCATTTCGGTTCTATACGTAGCAAGTCAAGCAAACCGCGCATATAAATTATGCTGTATGATTGAGCTGCACGAAATGAAAAAAGCACGACGTTATTAATACAATGCATGAACAATAACGTCAAACTAACGTTACTAAAACTAACACCAACACCGTTCAGACGATATTTAGGTAATATTTACTGCTAAGGTTCCATCCATCTTTTTTTTTCTCGAAAAATGAAATAAATGTTCTATAGGGGACAAAATAAATCGCATGCATGCAAAATAAATAACTTTGATGTAATGAAACGTATTTCGTAGGATATATATTCTGTTGGGACAATAATATTTTGATGTAATGAAGCTATGCTATTAAGGGTTTTTGTTTTGTGTCACCGGCTTCGAATATTTACAATGGATAAAAAAAAAAGCAGATTGTATATAGATAAAATATCAATAAACATACAAACAGGTAATGATATATACCGATATTTGTACAAGTAAGCTATCACTAGGAATTTACTTATTTCTCAAATATTTGGTACATGTGAATTTTTACATATGTTACCTAATTACTGTGACAAGTAGGAGATTAAACGGAAACCTGGATACTTCAAGGATTTCCCTGACGTAAACTAAATAGGAAGCGTCACCCATTTTTAGTGGATATATTTAATTCTGTTTTACGGAATAACAATTTCATATATTAAATTTGGTGATGTTTGTTACATAAGCAACCACAAGGTCAAAGGGACGAGATATAGTGCACATGTACCTTCCCTAGATTAACCTATTGTGAAGATTTCAGTATAAAAAAAAATCAAATGGTAATGTTGAATATATAGATTCATCAAATTCCAAAAACGACAGTGGACAGTGAAAAAATATAGCTGCGAAGAAATGTATGTTGTATCTTCAAAAGGGGTTTACGTCCATAGATAATGCATCTTGTTAGAAATACGGTTTAATAATATAACCGTTCCAAAAACAAACAAAAACTAAATTATGCATAATTAAACGTTTCGGTCGTACTTTGAGATATGCCTGTCCCAAGTCAGGAGCCTGTAATTCGTTGGTTGTCGTTTGTTTATGTGTTATACATATGTTTTTCGTTCATTTTTTTAACTTAAATTAGGCCTTTAGTTTTCTCTTTTGAATTGTTTTGCTTTGTCATTTCTGTGCCTTTTATAGCTGATTATGCGGTATGGGCTTTGTTCATTATTGAAGGCCGTACTGTGACATAAAATTGTTTATTTCTGTGTCATTTGTTTTCTTGTGCATAGTTGTCTCATTGGCAATCATACCACAACTTTTTTATATGATAATGTGAGACGAATAAAAACTCTGCGTTACATAATACTGAATTGCTGAATTGTATTGTTTAAAAGAGGGACGAAAGATACCAGAAGGACATTCAATCTCGTAAATCGGAAATAAACTGACAACGTCATGGCTTATGAAAGAACAAAAAAACAAATGTTGACAAAACACAACATAGAAAACTAAAGACTAAGCAACAGTAACTCCATCAAAACTTGGGGTAATCTTAGGTGCCCCGGAACGATATTCAGATCCTGCTCCACACATAGCACCCGTCGTGTTGCTCATTTCAGCACAAACCTTATTACAAGTTTAATTCGGTATGTTACATCCGTGAAAAGGGGACGGTATTGTGTTTATGACATTATGAACATATTTGCAATCATCTGTGAAACGAATATGCCATAACCAGGGTTGGCAAAAACCCGGGTTTTATGAGTATTGCCCAGCCCAGTGGGAAATACTGGGAAAACCCGGGTTTTACTGGGTTTTAGTGGGTAATACTGGGCAATACTGGGTAATATAAAATATTTGTTTGAATTTTAAAGAGGATTCAGTGATAAACACAAATGCAATACATCTAATAAGATATTTATACCCTATTTTGTTTGTTTAGCATTTGTCAAGATTGGCAAACTGTAAATAGAAAGCAAATAAATCATTTTTTTTTCAAATGAATATAGCTCCTATTAAGAATTAACAATTACATGTATTAAAGAAACATCACATTTAAATAATGTATATGTACTGTCACTAATTAATAAGTAATTACTCAGATTAGAACACAGATTTGTTTATGTAACAATAATCAGTCCTTTGAATTTTATAAGTGTAAATGGCATGACCCTGTAGGGTGTTTATTTAGCAATATGAATGTATAACAATTAAAATTAACAATTCCCTTAAACACTGCAATAAAATGCATTTTTCAAAGTTTGGATTATTGAAACAATACTTCATTTGTACTTGGTAATTAAAAGGTATCTTTAAATGTGCAAATCTTGTATTCTGCCAACATATAAAATTAACAGAGAAGAGAATGAAATTGAATTTTGTAGAAATGACTGTCAATGGTTATCTGTATAAAAAGTATATATATAGGTGTTAAACTATGAAACTATAACAGTCTTTACTATTTTGTGTTAAAATAAGCTTAAAAAATCATATTGCCCAGTAATGCCCACTATTACCCATGTCTGGGAGTATTGCCCAGCCCGGGTTTAGTGACTATGTGGTGGGTAATACTTTGCCAACCCTGGCCATAACAGTCAACCAACTCGTTATGGCGTCCGTAAAATTAACGAAGGGCTGATTTCAACTTCACCATTGTAACTCCTCGTGAAATAGGCTCCTTATGAGCAGCAACTCTCTATCAGGGAAATCATGATAGGAAATACCAGCCCGGGAATTTCGTTTCAATTGGGAGAAATATACTTCGTATACAGGTGCTGCTGGAATGTTACTTAAGTTCACGCTTGGGAAGCTGAAATCATCTCTTTTGTCGAAAGGTTTTGTTTTCAACCGACCCTCATTGTCAGTTTTGTAAATATAAGTCAAGATATTACACAGACTTAATAGTATCTGTTGTATTCTTTATCTTATGTTCGATGGGATAGATGCGTCCAACATAGTCACTAAATTTTATTTCTTTTAGTGAGAGAACATCATCTATATAGCGGAAAGTGAAGTTAAAGGCTACCGCTCAATTCCTTTTTTTCTTCTTAAGAATTTGCTGTATGAAGTCCGCCTCATACGAATGAAGGGTCAAGTCGCCTAGCAGAGGATAAGAGTTGGTTCCCATATATAGGAATGCCAATTTATTTTGTTGAAAAACAAATCATCCAAACCTAACAAATATGTTGTCTATCAGTAAATCAAGAATCATATAATGTCAGTTTCAGAGATCTTTTTGTTTGAAATAGAGTGATTTTGTATTCTACCCTAAGACACGATACTTAATTTGTATCTATGTTAGCCATTCTTTTTTCATGAAACAAAGCAATACTATTTTTTTTTCAATTTATCTTTTAGTTTGGAATACTTAAATTTAGGTGAAGAAAAGTCAAATGTTTAATACTTTTGCAAGATGAAAGAGTCTTATATTTTTGCAGCATCAACCTCTTATTCGCGCCACCCATGGAATTGACAGTTTCACAATAACGTTGATGCCCGGCTTTTATTGATGATAAAATTGATGTTGATAATTTTGAAACAGGTTATGTGTAGCACTTTGAAGACCCAGAAATATAATACTGTTTGTAAGAATACTTATGTAGTACTGGTATCCAATACAGTGATGGGACTACATAAGTTTGATTAACTTGTGTCTCATCCCTTTTGCATACTTAAGCAAATAAAATATGTTTAAACTACAGTGATGGAAGATGCAGTTGTTCATCTATGGTTGAAATTCCAAAGGAACATCGAACAGACATATGATTATCCAGGATTTCCTCTTAAACTGTTCACAACAAAACTATAACCCACACATTATCGGCCATTGTTCATATACTCCTCAATTGATGTATAATGTTTTACATAGGGAAAGAAAATAGGAATAATAGACATGGGGTATACGTCGCTTAAACAAAAACTGAACGAAAATAGTATCCGACAGACATCTAGAGGTTAACATGTATACAGTATTCAACAATATATCAAGCTCTATAAATGATCCTTGATAGCGGCAACCGAGGAATACCGCTGTTCAATAATCATATATAGATTAAGGGAAAACAAATCCAGTCAAAACCCACATTTGCCTTGTGACTTTCCATTTAGAATTGTTGTCGGAGTTCGGTATTTTTGCAATTTTATTTTTCATTTATTTAGTCCAATATATGTAAATAAAGGAATCAGTAGTATACTGCTGTTCAATAGACATAAATCGAATCAGTAAAAACACTCTGGGTCACAAACCAAAACCACAGGAAACATATCAACTATAGAAGGAAAACAGCGAAACAACAGAAACACTATACTGCTATAAAAACAAACGCCAACATACATAGAAACGGACTATTTGGAAGAAACTGCCATATTCCTATCTTGGTACATGACATTTTAAGAAAATAGAACATAATTGATTTTGGTAATAACGGGTCTAAGATTTTGAAATTAACAGTCCATGGGATATAATGGCCATCAACTAATCGAGTAAAAATAACGGATTATTCTCTTGTATGTACAATTGCGTAATAAGTTCGCAATTATGAGCTCAGAGCAAAAATAAGCAACGTTGGTTGAAGTAGATTTTTTTTTGTCTGTGTTTGTGTCTGTGTTGTACTTGTTTGGCTTTATAAATATTGTGATATGAGCGTCACTGATGAGTCTTATGTAGACGAAACGCGCGTCTGGCGTACTAAATTATAATCCTTGTACTTTTGATGACTATTTACACCACTGAGTCGATGCCACTGCTGGTGGACGTTTCGTCCCCGAGGGTATCACCAGCCCAGTAGTCAACACTTCGGTGTTGACATGAATATCAATAATGTGGTCATTTTTATAAATTTCCTGTTTACAAAACTTTGAATTATTCGTAAAACTAAGGATTTTCTTATCCCAGGCATAGATTACCTTAGCCGTATTTGGCACAACTTTTTGGAATTTTGGATCCTCAATGCTCTTCAACTTTGTACTTGTTTGGCTTTATAAATATTTTGATATGAGCGTCACTGATGAGTCTTATGTAGACGAAACGCGCGTCTGGCGTACTAAATTATAATCCTTGTACTTTTGATAACTATTTACACCACTGGAGTCGATGCCACTGCTGGTGGACGTTTCGTTCCCGAGGGTATCACCAGCCCAGTAGTCAACACTTCGGTGTTGACATGAATATCAATAATGTGGTCATTTTTATAAATTTCCTGTTTACAAAACTTTGAATTATTCGTAAAACTAAGGATTTTCTTATCCCAGGCATAGATTACCTTAGCCGTATTTGGCACAACTTTTTGGAATTTTGGATCCTCAATGCTCTTCAACTTTATACTTGTTTGGCTTTATAAATATTTTGATATGAGCGTCACTGATGAGTCTTATGTAGACGAAACGCGCGTCTGGCGTAATAAATTATAATCCTGGTACTTTTGATAACTATTTCATAAATAAAGCAATTTATCGAATTCGGCGATTAGGAATAGAAATGAATATATAGTCACATTGGCAATCATACCACATGATATTAATAGTAGAGAAAACTGTCCTACTTTTAAAATCTAAATGATAATGTGGACGTGTGATGCAGCTGTCGACTTGTGTATTCATCATATTACAAGGCAATTCAAGGATATTTTATTATAAAAACAAATAATTCATCAGCAACCTGTCTCCACTAACCAACTTACAATTACCCTGAACATATGTCACTTATCTCATTTGTATATACTTATAAAAAGTCTTCTTGATTTTTCAGCAGTTTTACATTTAACTTTTTATTAATTGCTGGGTAAGGATACCATTAACGTCCTCATGTAACAGCCTTCTTATAATTAACATATACATTTACTCAAAGGCATTTTTTGTGAATTTTTATTGAATACAATAATGATATAATTGTGAAGCGGTTTATTGATTGACTCTATATATCATATGTGTTATAACATTTAAGTCCTTGTCAATTTTAATATAAAGATCAATGAACAATTGTTCATCATGTATGTTTAAATAAGTTTGAAAAAAAGACCAAAGCAAATTCAGAAATAGTGGAAATCCACTAAAACTAACATAATCAAATGTTTTCAATAACACAATAAGTAACAAAAAAAGTAATTTACATTAATGAAAAATGTAGCACAAGATGCTTTATAATATTTTATTTTTCTACTTTAAGATAAAAATATTTACTAGGAAATTTTTCAGTGAAACGTCCTCATCCAAACAACACATACAACAACAAGACATGTTATTACATGACAGCGATTAGGTATTACAATGGAAACTTATCGTGCACCCCGACTTGATTATGTTGATTAATTCACTTTGATATTACGAACATCGATTGTGTACATGAACATTGGTATTTACAGGTACGGCTTTACAGGTTACTTAATTAAATTATACAGGTTAAGATCGGTACAACAGATTGCATTTGTTTATAGAATTGGTGAAATTATTACTTAGGAGATAACTGTATTATATTTTAAGCTTGGCCTTCGTAAAACGTAGATTTTACTGTCACAAATTGAGTTTACCTAGCGACGCGGAACGGAGATAGGTAAACGGATATTTGCGACAGTAAAATCAAGTTTTACGAAGACCAAGCTTACAACGCAATGCAGTTAACTCCATCATACTGCCACATATTAAAATAAATTTCATTTAATAAATATTTTGGCTTAAAAATGCCATAAATGAATAAGTCCGGGAAACTGTTGCATACTCTTTAGCTTCTAAGCAATGTGCCATCATGTATACTCTGGATGTCAAACTTGCATACTAAACGTATTTTTACTTTTAGACAAAAAGAAGATTTTGAGGCTCCAAATCTGACTATCTTGTGTATTTTTTGGAGAAATTACATACCTTAAAAAAAATGGAATTCAAATTGGTGGCTTTCTTAGTTACGGACTGGTAGAACGTGTAATCTAATCCCTCAAAATATTTGTCAAATGAAAATTATCGTTACAAACTAATTTCATTAGAATTATATATAATAGATGACAAAAAAACATTTAGAAAGAGGGGCGAAAGATACCAGAGGGATAGTCAAACTCATAGATCGAAAATAAACTGCCAACGCCAAGGCTAAAAAGGAAAAAAAAATAACAGACAAATAATAATACACAAGACACACCATAGAAAATTAAAGACTAAGCAACACGAACCCCACCAAAAACTTGGGATGATCTCAGGTGCTCCGGAAGGGTAAGCAGGTGCTGCTCCACATGTGGCACCCGTCGTGTTGCTCATGTTCGTACAAACTCAGTAAATAGTCTAGTTCGGTAGGTCACATTCGAGAAAAGGGAAGGGGACTGTAGTTACGACATAAGGAACATATATGATATCATCTGTGAAACGGTTATTCCATAACGGTCAACCAAATCGTGATGGCGTCTGTACAATTTACGAAGGGATGCTTCCAACTTTAATATTAAGAACTCTTGGTTTAATAGCTTTCTTCTGAGCAGCAACCCTCTATAAAGGAAATCGTGATAGGAAACACAAGCCCGGGAATATCGTCTCAATTGGGAGATATACACTCGGTATGCAGGCGCTGCTGGAATGTTGCTACATAGAAATAGAAAGTTCACTATTGGGAAGCTGAAGTCATCTCTTTTGTCGTGAAGTTTCGTTTTCAACCGACCCTCATGGCCAATTTCTGGATGTAAGATTTATACTACAGTATTAGAATATTTTGTTGTAAAACAATCAGGATCAGTAACAGGGAATCACATTAAAAGCAGTTTAGAAAACAAGTGAACATTGGTTTTGTAGGTGAGCATTTGTATAATTCACTTGTAAACGTCATTAAGTATCGATATTACAGGTGAACCTCTGTACAATGCACGTATATGCGAACATCGTTATTATTGGTTTTAACGTCGGCACTACAGATGAACAACTATGTACTATATATACAGTAAAGCACCGATATTACAGGTGAACATAGACAATACAGGAACCATCAATATTACTCATACAGGCGAACATCGGTATTTTGGGTATATTTATTTTCTACAGGTGAGCATACGTACTATACACACCGGTCAACATCATTATTAATTACAGGTCAAGATCGTTATTAATGGAGGACATAGTTCTTAGATATTAGAAGATGTGGTATGCGTTTCAATGCGACAAATGTCCATCCAAGTCACAATCTGTATAAGTAAAACTTATAGGTCAAAGTACGGTCTTCAACACAAAGCCTTGGCTCACACCAAACAGCTAGATATAAAACAAAATACTAGTGTAAAATCATTCAAACTTGCAAACCAATGGTATAATCTATATAAAAAAAACGCGAAACACTTATGAGCCACACCAACAAATGACAACTTCTGAACAGCAGGTTCCTATCTGTTTTTCAACAGACTGTCGGCATTCCAATGGGAACAAACTGTGCCCCTCTACTCGCCGACTTGTTTCTTTATTATTATGAGGCTGACTTCATGCAGGAACTTCTTAGGAAGAAAGATAAGAAGTTAGCAATATCCTTTAACTCTACTTTCCGCTATATAGATGATGTTCTTTCACTAAACAATTCAAAATTTGGTGACTATGTGGAACGCATCTATCCAATCGAACTAGAGATAAAGGATACTACAGATACAGTTAAGTCGGCTTTATATCTTGACTTACATCTAGAAATTGACAATGAGGGTCGGTTGAAAACAAAACTTTACGACAAAAGAGATGATTTCAGCTTTCCAATTGTGAACTTTCCATTTCTAAGTAGCAACATTCCAGCAGCACCTGCATACGGGGTATATATCTCCCAATTGATACGATATTCCCGTGCTTGCATTTCCTATCATGATTTTCTTGATAGAGGTTTGCTGCTCACAAGGAAGCTATTAAACCAAGAGTTCCAAATGGTGAAGTTGAAATCATCCCTTCGTAAATTTTACGGACGCCATCACGAGTTGGTTGACCGTTATGGAATAACCGTTTCACAAATGATATCGGATATGTTCCTTACGTCGTAACTACAATCCCCTTCCCTTTCATGAATATGACCTACCGAATTAGACTATTTACCGGATTTGTAATCACTTAAGCAACACGACGGGTGCCACATGTGGAGCAGGATCTGCTTACCCTTCCGGAGCACCTGAGATCACCCCTAGTTTTTGGTGGGGTTCGTGTTGTTTATTCTTTAGTTTTCTATGTTGTGTCGTGTGTACTATTGTTTTTCTGTTTGTCTTTTTTTATTTTTAGCCATGGCGTTGTCAGTTTGTTTTAGATTTATGAGTTTGACTGTCCCTTTGGTATCTTTCGTCCCTCTTTTGATATATATACTTACTACCACTGTTTAAAGAGGACCAAAACCTTTAAACAAGAACAGCAGTAAAAAAGGCAACAGTAGTATACCGGTGTTCAAAAGTCATAAATCGATTGAGAGAAAACAAATCAGGGTTACAAACCAAAGCAACGGAAACACATCAACTATAAGAGGAACAACAGGAACAATTAAGTGAAACAAAAACAAACGCAAACACACATAGAAGCGAGACGAAACGTCCACTAGTAGTGGCATCGACCCAGAGGTGCAAATAGATATTAAGGTACCAGGCTTATAATCAAAGTCAACAGTAGTATACCGTTGTGTGAAAGTCATAAATCGATTGAGAGCAGACAAATCCGGGTTACAAACTAAAACCGAAGGAAACACAACCAATATGAGAGGAAATCAAGGACTCAACAGAAACACTGAAGTGCAACCAAAAAAAAACACAATGCAACACACACAGAAACAAACTATAAGATAACAACTGCCATTGACTTGGTGCAGGACATGTTAAGAAAAATTATGGGCTTAACCTGTTTTTAAAGCTAGCCAAACCTCTCACTTGTATGGCAGGATGGCAGTTATTATCCATTCATTTGATGTGTTTGAGCTTTGGATTTTGCCATTTGATTAGGAACTCCCCGTTTCGATATTTTTGTGATTTTAATTTTTATCAGTTCAGTAGTACTGATTAATGAGCTAATAGTCCACCAGCACATGTTTCAACTGAGTGTTATAAAAAAAAGATTATATAATTTGTAAAGCCAAAGGGTTATTTTAAATCTTCTTCTGATTTTCTTATAAACTTTGCAATAAGTCCTCAACGGTTTTAATAATTAATTTATTGATAACTGTTCTTTCACAAGCGCATGATAAATCTCCAGTAGTCGGCATTGTTCGACACTTCGATTCGTGTTGACCTTCAAGACCTTTCAACATTCAAGATAAATAAGGTTAATGAAAGCGCTGTGCTTCGATATATTAGTTATCCATTTGTAATTCACGATATTTTTGTATATTGTGCATCTATTCCATATCCTTATTTTCGCCAATACATCTATTGTATCGTATGTATCCATCACGTATTCTTTTATCACGTGCATTTATCACGAATCCTTTTTTTATTTTGCTTTTTATGGTAAAATTACTGCTCATAGAATCGTGAATTACAAGTTTAAGACCAAAACTTAACATGAACTTCTACAAAAACAAATTGTAATAGCAACATAAAATTTCAATACTTATTAATTATGCATTTGATTACAATGTTGAATGTCATTACTATTTCATGTTAACAGAAGTTAATTGCTAGACTAATGGTCTCCCTTGAGACGCTTCTCGTTTTGGTTTTCACCTGAAATGGAAATATTTATTCAAGTTATGTGCATTGCTACAAACATTTCAACAATATACTGTAATACCAAAAACATCCTTATATGATATAAAGTCCTTGTTATTCATCAATCCATGCAATATAATTCTAAACTGTTTACTATAGTGAAACGAAAGTTTAATAAATAATACACTATGTCATTAAACTTTTCTGTAAGTATTGTCTTGGTCTAGAAAAAAGAGGTCTGAAAAAAAATGAATTGTTTAATCAAAGGTAACAGTGTAACTGCGGTTTTTCAAACGTTATATCATTTGCTCTTTAATCAAGAACTATACTGCTCTCCAATGATCTACGTATCAATAGAGAAAGTATATGAATGAACATGTCATGGCATACAGTATCTGCAAGATCATATCGTGATTCCTGTGTAGAAACTACATTATATATCATTCATATATGCTAAAATGAAGCATGTTCGTAGTCAACGAAATTGTTGTCTATATTTATATGAGGTAACCATCTAATAAGTAAGGTACAGCTAATTTCCCAAACCAAATATGTGTAACTATATGAGGTTGGCCATAGACTGTGAGTCATAACATAACAGTAACAAGTTTGTTATAAAATTGTGCAATTGGTGCCCATGGGAATACCTATAACTTGTCGATAAACTTTACTGTCGAAAGGTATATATATATACTGTGGATTCATTTATTTTCGTGGGTACCAATTTTCGTAGTTTGAGGAAAACTTACATATTTGTGGATATTTAATTTCGTGGTTATGGCAAAGTCTACATTCATTCCTTTAGAAAATTTGTAATTCGTTGAACATTTGAATTCGTGGTTCTTCTGTCCCAATGAAATCCACGAAAATTGGTATTCAACGAATATTAATGAATCCACCAGTAATCCATATTCTTCTTCAATCTGAAATAATGGTAGAAAAACGATTAAGCAATATATACCAATTAACATTGCTATGAACATGTCAACATACATACCATTCTTGTTACGGTTACAAAAACATTTAAACAATGTCTGAGATAGTATTTAGTGTTTCACTTTTTACATAATGTCAGAACAAATATTGTCATATACTCATTTCTAGTACTGTGATTTATTTATGTGCATAGAATGTAAACCTAATTTGTAAGCAGTATTGCACTTTACTAGCTCGTATTTGTTGAAAATAAAATTGAGAATGGAAATGGGGAATGTGCCAAAGAGACAACAACCCTACCATAGAAAAAAACAACAGCAGAAGGTCACCAACAGGTCTTCAATGTAGCGAAAAATTCCCGCATCCGGAGGCTTCCTTCAACTGGCCCCTAAATAATTATATACTAGTTCAGTGATAATGAACACCATACTAATTTCCAAATTGTACACAAGAAACTAAAATTAAAATAATACAAGACTAACAAAGGCCAGAGGCTCCTAACTTGGGACAGGCGCAAAAATGCGGCGGGGTTAAACATGTTTGTGAGATCTCAACCCTCCCCCTATACCTCTAGCCAATGTAGAAAAGTAAAATGACTTCATACAATTCTTTTTTGGAACTATACTTAGATTTTCTAGCTCTGGAATAGATTACCTTGGTTGTATTTAGCAAAACTATTCGGAATTAGGGGTCCATGATGTTCTTAAAATTCGTTCTTGGTTTGGCTTTTCTGACTCTTTTTATTAGATCGTCACTGTTGGATTTTTTACATAAGAAGCGCGCGTGTGATGTACACAATTTCAATTCTTGTATCTATGATGACTTAATTGGTACCAATCATTATCCATATGTATGGTTATAGTCAGACCATTTCTCTTTGTGACCGTATTGTCAGTTTTACTGCAGAAGTCACCAACTTAAAATACTGATTTGATTTTGGTTTTTGTATGCCTCTGACGTTCTTACAAATTAACGTTGTAATCCTATGAAACGTTTTCATCATTCATACCCATAAGTTGTATAACACTGATACAACATGCCAAGTTGAAGGCTACGTTACTCAGAAAATAATGATTTTTGTCATTTGAAAATTGCAACAACAAAGAGCTATCATTTTTTCTTGATGCGTATATTATTGAACAAGACAGAAAACACTGTTTTTGTATGCGACGCTTGTTTATGTTTAAAATACAAAGAATACCAAAAAATAATGCGTCATCAACAGTAACCATAATAAAATATGGAGATATTCAATAATGAGCAGGCTCATAGCATTTTCACGAGAAATTTGAATAGTTTACGTTCATTGGGCATAAAATGTAAATGAAAAATTCGGTAAATTGGTGAGAAGTTTTAATAAAATATCATTGTCTTATGCAGGACACTAATGAACATTCAACAATGATTAGTCGAG
Organism: Mytilus edulis; assembly: GCF_963676685.1. Classification (NCBI taxonomy): domain Eukaryota; kingdom Metazoa; phylum Mollusca; class Bivalvia; order Mytilida; family Mytilidae; genus Mytilus; species Mytilus edulis. The sequence goes on from NC_092344.1 coordinate 4,365,842, forward strand.
AGAAACTGAAAACGCCATGGCAAAAACCGAAAGACGACGAAAAAGCAAACAAAATATCAAAACACTACATATAAAATTAAAGACTGGGTAACACCAACACCATTCAAATATTGGGGTCATCTAGAAGTTGTGTACAATTTCCCTAAACTCAAGAAAAATGACAGTCTGAAATTAACATCTTGCAGTGACAAAAATACTAACTCCGAGGAAAATTCAAACGGAAAGTTCCTAATCAAATGGCAATTTCAAAAGCTCAAAGGAAACAACTGTCATATTCATGACTTGGTACAGGTATTTTCTAATGTAGAAAATGGTGGATTAGTAGAGGCAACAGTAGTATACCGCTGTTCGAAAGTCATAAATCAACTGAGAGAAAACAAATCCAGGTTACAAACTAAAACTGAGGTAAACACATCAACTATAATGATTAAACCTGGTTTTATAGCTAGCTAAACCTCTTACTTGTACAATAATCGCATAAAATTCCATTATATTGACAACGATGTATCACGTCATATGTTAAAGAAACACAAAAAAGCATACTTACAAAGCATATTACCAAAGAATACACTATATATCTCAAGCAAACAATTCAACAAAGGACAAGGAGATAGACGCGTTCTCAATGGAGAGATTTGGAAATGAATAATTGATACATAAAAATAACAGGAATAACCAACAATATTCAGTGGCGGATCCAGAAATTTTCATAAGTGGGGGCCCACTGACTGACATAAGAGGGGGCCCGCTCCAGTCACGCTTCAATGATTCCCTATATAAGCAACCAATTTTTTTCCCAAAAAAGGGAACCCGGGCCCCCTGCCCCCCCCCTAAATCCGCCTCTGCTATTGGACAGTTCATAAGACCACACCAACCTTTTATCAATTAAAGCAAACTTGAATATGTAGATCTGAGAACAAATACATATGCAAGAAACATCCAGTAATAATCAGAAATGGAAAGTCCAAATTAGTTGAGTACTTTAAAGTCATCTGTAGCAATCTATGAAAGCATGATAGCTGGTATATTAGTAACACCTCCGCATCCAATCATTCAAATAAACGAGTCCATATTACCGTCTATAAATTCATCAAACAATTGTTTAAAGCTTGAAAAAACAATTATAAGTCAATTAAAATAATAAGTGAAATGATACGTAGTGTGTTTACCGCTGTTTTCATCAATGATGACTTGCAATATTTGAAACATTCAAGATGCGTCATCCCTCTTATAAATCTACTACTAGAGTAAAATTGACAACAAACGGCGAGTATAACTAGAGGGGTGACTATGTGTTTATTAATACCCTCGCCTGTAGCAAATAAACTCACTGAGAATCATAATTTTGACTAGAGTGGCCCAAAACATTATAATCAATTTCAAAAAGAGGTTCTTCATTTATTTACAGGAAAGCACAATTTTTGTACCAACAATCAAGTACCATAACTCCGGAACGGTAAAAGTAAAAACGACGAAACAAATTTGATCTTTTCATCTGAGAAACAAAGAGTATGAAGGACGGGCAGACGGACATTAGGATTCTCATGTTGATAAACTCTATCAAGCAGGGGTATAAAAGGCATTGGCAAAACCACGATATTTCCCTGTCAAATTATCAAAACCTCACCGTGAAAAAACACCTTTAAGAATAACTGACAGAATATTACACCTGAATTTATTCACGAGAGTAACTGATGGAATATTACACTTAAATTAATATACCGTCTGTGTATTATATAATATATGCTCAAAACCTTGTAGAAGATAAATGCCTAATGCCGGACAACATATTTTATTGACGATGACTCTTCATGAATGGTATTTGTTGAAGTATTGTTTTGTCGTATTTTTGTCTAACAATTACTAAAGTTAAATTGTATTGACAGCAAATTTTCGTTCAATAACTAATTATTCTCTTTTTTCCTTTTTTTACAATTTAAATGTAAAAATTGTTTTTATTGTTCATCATTTCATGGTTCATAAATTGTAAATATCTAGGTCGATTCACATCTTTAATATGTATTTTGTATTATTTAGTTTTTTGTAGTTGTTGATTATTCCTGTTTATAACAGAAAAATTTGTTCGTCTTATTAATGTTGCAGAGATTGTTTGGTTCAAATGTTCAGGTTGATAATTCTAAATCCAACACAGCAATCGGTTCTAATGTTCCGGTTGATAATTCTAAATCCAACACAGCAATCAATAAAATACTCTGGAAAGTAGTTACATACCATTTTATGCAGATAAATTTTTATTTTGTAGGTTACGTAGGTTACATTGATGTTTTGATATAAAATTGATGATTTTTCACTGGGATTGTTAGAACAATGAAAATTCAAGGAGAACACAGTCAGCTATAAATTAAATATTACTAGATCAAAATGAACAAGTATATAGTATTGAATGTAGGCTTCTTTTGTATAGGCATGTTAGTTTATGTTTTATGGTTTTATCTTGAGTGTTCGGAGTAAAACAGAAAACTTCAATTGTATTCATCTATCTATCTATCTTTCTGGTAAATCTCATTCAAATAATAGGTAGTTTTTGGAATATATAATAATACAAAATTTCAAGTTTGAGACACTTTTATTGAACATTTCTTCAAATCTTCATTACAATATTATATCTCTGTACACAGCATGAACGGCAAAATAACAAGATGAAAATCTGTACAATTTCTATTAATAACACTGCATCTAGTTAAAGAGCACTCTGAAACACAATTACACTGGAATGTTGTCCGAAGACAAAAACCTAACTCACTACATAATGGATTTCTGTTGATCCGTGACGAGCACGTGACTCTCAAATGTCCGGATATAACTAACCGGAAGTCATGAAATGAAAAAAATGGCATAGCACTCGTGGAAACCTATAACGGTTTACAACAAATTATTTTGAACAATAAAGTCATGTTTCCATACGTTTTGGGACTAGAATCAAATGTTTTCTCTCATACAAAACATATGTCATGTACTTAGCTCAAAAATATTTGAGTCAATCGACAATAAATTAATATGTACACATTAAACAATGTAATAAAACGACATAATCTTTGTTAATTTACTTTGAGCAAACACATATAAACTGTTTTTGTGTTAAAGTAAGTCTCACGCTCTAGATGGCTAATTTTGACCACTGACAAGTACTGTGGGATACCTGAAAAAAGAGATCAACATTCACAGGGTTTGGTTTCCTTTGAAGTTTAAATGTCTACAGCACAGTTAATACTGTAAATGACACTAAGTGAATTTAGAGGGTGATACGCGAGCCGGATAGAATGTATTTTTGTAGTCACCCTAGGTCATTCCACTCGAACTCCTCTCCTCATGGTAACGCGTCGTGGCTCTCGGTTTTCATAAATTATGTAGTTTTGCGTAGAGGTTTGAATGAATGTGGAAAAATGATACCCGGAATACTATGATCAGGTATTGTCAATCTCCGTGACAAATGGAATATTAATAAAATGTTGTTTTACGTGACAAATATACTTTTCAGTTATGATGTCTCTGCACGCAAACGAACACCTTCACTGGCTCTGTTATAGTCTGATGCATTTTAAAAGTTTGTGTCTTTTCTTTACAGAGACGCTAGTTGTGTCATTGTCATATTAGCCATCGTCGGTTAATTCAGTCACTGCCCATAACATTGTCACATTTTCCAAGATGTCGGCCAACACTGCCATATCCCGGAAAATATCAGAACATTTATACCGGAAGCACCATTTGAACGCACTGTGCGCCGAAGTGGATTTAAAACCAACATTAAAACGACTTTAATTGTACAGTTTTATGCCATTGCTCCTACCATTGATGACGTTGACAAGTTAAGTCCTGATGAGAACCCTGATGATGAAATGTTCGGGATGCTCGAAAATGATGATGCGTAGCTTGATGGAGTGAAATAATTAGAACCACCAGAAAAGCCTCCATGACTTAATCCTGTGGGGTTTTGCATGTGTCCTGATCCCATCGAAGGATATCCTCCCATATATGTTGGCATTGGAGCGTGCATGCCTTGCATTCCTGGAAAACCTCCGAAAGATTTCTCTAATGGTTTCAGAAAATCTGACATCATCATTCCTTTTTTGTTTTTCTTGCTCTTTGTTGACATTTTCCTGTTACGTGTTTGTATGCCATCTTTCTTCATTGTAAGAGGTCGGCTAACCTGCAAAGAAAAGAAATAATTTATTGCAATATTACATTAAAATCTAGCATAAGCAGGAATGTTGGCCAATTATCTCAGAGCAAGGTTGAGAACGGATAATTGGTATACAAGACAAATAATTTCAGAAGTTTATTGTCTGACAATAGATATTCTGCTATTCATTGCTCATTCTCCGTGCACTTGCATATTCTCATTGTAAATATTATACTTGACTACAACTGTGCATCATGAATAAATAGGCAATAAATATAGTTAGTTAATGATATATGTAATTTACATGAGGAACGTTTACGTAAACATAAATCACAGAAATCGTTTTCTATTTGGAAATGTCGCCTTGTAGAGTCAGTAATAACAGAAGATTATAATTGATTTTAACTATCAGTGTGTTTAACGGTCCATTGGTACAAGGTATAACAGCGAAACCAGCCATGCAAAAGCTGATTACAACGTCATTGTATGGAGAATCAACGAACACAAATTCGACTTGTCAGTGCCTTTTTACTTTAAATTATCAAAACTATTATTTCTTTGAATTACCTTGTCACTCAAACGTGTGGTCAGGGGGAAAAGCGACGTGATCGCCGTCGATGTGATGGTCCCATAGAGGGTTAATCGGCGGTAATATACTATTACAGAAGCCGGAGACATTGATTAAAACTTTATTTACCTGAATGTTTATCAATACTTAGATTGGTCATTTTCAGGTATGATTTGTCAGGGGAGAACCAGAGGACTTTTCTACTAAAGTCATTTCCAGAAATGAAGTATGAAGACTAGTTCTCAGGGCATCTTTTTCAAGTGAATAATTATAAATAACCCATTATCATGATTGCATCAGAGATTTGTCATAGTCGTTAGAATTCATGAATTGGAGTTTTCATATCATTCATATTTTATTGTTCAAAATTCATTATCTTTATTAAAACAATTATTTATATCAAATGAGAAGGAATCCTTAAATTTGAAATTTTATAGATTGATAATTACAACTGTCTATTCTGATAGCGTGGTCGGGTTCACCGATTAGCATGTTTCACGGCGGTGCTTTTTAAGGACAGCAGACACCTTTTGGTCTGCACTATTACCACAGCAAGAGGTTAGGTTTATCTACTTGATCAGGTATTAATCGACAAAAGTAACCAAAAATGGACAAAATTTTGTAATTATCGAGTATTAGCGCTTCCTACCGACAAAGAATTTTCACACCATACAATTTTCATTTGATTAAATGTGACAATATGAAATTATTTTATTGGAAAGAAATTATAGCAATAAAGAAATTTCAGTGGTTTTTTACTTTTGAACCAAGATGACAGTAATGGGCCAAATTCGTGGGTATAGACGTTATTACGAAATAGAGGCCCAATGCAAAAGAATGCAAGATATTTGAAGTTGTCGCCAGAGGTACGACATAACCAAGATCACTTTATTTTCCTTACATGTTGAAAAGTGTGGAATTGGTGGCATTCAATACATATATCTATCCATGAAATGAGGGGGCGTGACCCAAACATCACGGGTATTATCGGGAAGTCAATACCCTGTCCCTAAGTATTGTGGTATAATTATGTCAAAAATAAACACAAACGATAGTTAATCAAGCATGGTCTTAACTACAGCTCTTCAGCGGAGGAGGTTTAAAGAACAGATACACCCAAGGTTAAACTGAAAGCGAGTTGCAATGAAGAGTAATTGGGTGAAATTTAATCACCCGTAGTTCGTCTTGATGTTGTCTCCGTAAAGTCTGAAACCTTATATATCCTTGCTTTACACACCGTCCTTTGATCTCTCATAGTGTATCAAATTCATATAAATAATATATATTAAGTCCGTAACGTTATTCAATTTATCATTATAATAGATTTAAATGAAGAAAAAGAAATTGGGGTGCGTGTCTCTATAATTCTTTTTTTTTTTCTTAATTCAAATTGTTTTCATTTTTAAATTTCTTTTAATAACTTCCAATGTGAAATATTTAGTTTTTCTTTAAATCAAAGTGCACGAATGTTAGCTTTTATGATATTATTTTTAACTACTTGAGGATATTTTGGAATGAATGATTTACAGTCAATCAACATTTTCCTTTTTGAAAAGAATTTTTAAATAATGTTACATTACCCTTGCAATTGTATAAAAATTATGCCACACCGCTTAATCCAAATAATGGATGAAAATTATAAAAAAAAAACATTGACAAGTTAGGGTTAATCAATAACAAAATAGCAGTAAAATGAGTCACGGAAATGGAGGAACGAAAATAACGAAATAATAATTGTTGGCCGTGAATTCGAGGCCGTCTAGTTATGCCGATCAATAGAAATCTTTAAGGGTAATTTGACTGGAAATTTTTCAACTCTCTCCCCAGACATAATCACCCCAACAAAAACCAATATACTGCAATATTTAAATAGAATGATTTGGCTCCTGTATTGTAACAATTTGACAAGAAAATTATTCCTATATGCATTAGGAAATCCATAACTATATTGACGAGACACGATAGAGCTTTGGTCCGAGTGTTTCTAACTTATACGACGATCACATATTAAGTCGTACCACAAAGTACCAAAAACACCAATACAAAAAGTCACTTTTTATTGGTAGAAAAGTGATATTAATTTAGAAAAGCTTTTTACACAAAAATTATATTATAGCACGGGTTGTCATTTTAATGTAAAATATTAATAATAGAACAGTTTTACAACAGATGAGATATACAAACTTAAACTGTCGCCATTGTTTGTAATTAAGGAAGAATATTTAAGACCGGTTTTCATTAAGTTGTTAAAGAAAAATATTTTAAAAGCAATTATGCAATTAAAAGATTTAACAATTGAAAAGGGTATATGACTCACAGACAATTACAGCAAAAAACTTGTTCAGTCACACTAACCGACAAAGGAGGGGACACTGGCCAGAGATTTTGATTTCTGATAAATTCAGATGACCAGATAGCGGTCTTGTCCACTAGTAATAAAATTTCAATACTGATAAAATCATCAAGTTTTGTCCGTAGGTCAGTTACATGTAGATGGAATTTCGTTTGTTTAACAGCTTTATTCTTGTGTAAAACATGCCAAATGTCTTAATTTTGCCTATGGTCATTTAAATACATGCATTGTATTGTCCTGTTTAATGTCAGTCGAAAATTTAAATATTTCACTGAAAATATTTTTAAAACTTACATTATGAAGTTTGTAGTAAAGGCCGCAAGCATTGCAGACTGGGTCGCCATTTTGATTCCGTCTCCATAATGTCGTAGTTGACGTTCCACAGTTGGCACAACTGGTTCCCGCTCGCCTTGCAGCAGACTGTAAACAAAAATAAATAAATTTGTAAACAAAAATGAGTACTAAATTACTTATTTTAAAAATTTGTATAAAAAATGAGTACAAAATTGCTTATTTTGCAAAACCTTATATTTCCTATTTTCATATATATGACAAAGTACTAATGGGTGTGTACGTAAATATATGCTTCTTCAGTCAACAGTTTAAATCATACGTTAATGCATACTTTGAAATATTGTTATTTTGTTTTCATGTTGTTTATTGTTAGAAGAAACTATTTCTGTTAATATTTATAAACCAAGCTGCGGGATAAGTAACTTTACTTATTCACTATATAAACAAATAAATGGGATATGTTAGCCTGGCGGCACTGATTTCAAATGTATCTTTAACTACTGATCGGCCATGCATTTATGCCAAACGAAACATAGATAAGGAGAGGAAAGAGAAAACTGAATTTTCCTTCGAGCCACTTGACCCACCCAACTGGAGCAAATGGCGCCGTACCTGCTGACGCAGGAGTCGAATTTTCCGTAGGCGAAGCAAATTTGTATTAATTGTTTGACGAAAACGTATGTCATCAAATATTTGTGACTTGCGCGTTGTGATTGATGAATAAAGACAAAACCCCACACAGAGAAGGAAACTAAATATATGCAGAAATAGAAACTGACATTCTTCCTTTATATAATTTTGAAAATTAAAACTCATGTGCCGTTGCTGCTCAATACTGTAAAAGCAGAAACATGATATATATCATAGCGTGCTAGGTGCATTCGAATGTGTTATACACAAAGCACAATTGTGTTAATGAAAATATTGAATTAGGACTAACAAAAGCTCAAACGAAATTTGTATCCTTAAATTTGTATATTCCCACAGAGATTTTCAAACAAAATGTTTAAGGCAAAAAACAACCTTCACGCCCAACGTGCCCGATATCACCACTTATTACAAATACATTTTATCATTTTTTCTACACAGAAAATGGATAGTTCATTTTTTTAAAAGCTCCATTGTTGTCTAAAGAAAATTTCATGTATTAATTTTTCATCCTGTATTAAATGTACAATGGTATCTTATTTCTAGGCTTTTATAGAAAATTTTGGTCCGGTAATTTAAGTGTTTAAAATTATGAGAACTATTATTTATTAGCCAAATCAAAATAATTTAGCCAGTTATAATGAACTACGCTAGTGCTTTGTAATTCATTTTAATGTAAAAATAAACTTAAAACATACCAAAGACCTTACATGTATGATTTATTTTTCCGTATTCAAATGAAATCGGATGCTCAATGCAATGAAGTTATTATTAACAGAAGGAGGTCAAAAAGCATTATAACAATAACTATAATTTTATTTTACAGGAAATATTTCTTAAAAGATAAATAAAGTTACACAAGAGATTTGATTATATGTATTGGTCATACGAATGTGTGTTTATGTGTTGATGATAGGACTCGGACCGATAAGATGTATATCCACTGCCAAGCAGGGCTGATAATTTTATATCAGGCCTTACGCACTTCAGCAAGGTTTAATCTAACATCGAGAAACATCATCGTGACGGCTTATCGTGACGAGGACCATGATCGCTTTAATTGATACATTTATTTTGGCATTAAGACATCTACCTCGACCATTTATATTCCTTCCATCACTCAAATTACACGATCAGTGTCGGATCCCATATCTGATCAATAAGTAGAAACAAACAAATCAATTGAATCAATCTTTTAGTATTGATCTATAGTTTCTATAAGTATTAAAGATTTGCTTCAGCTGGTGCCGATAAACATCTTAAATATTTCTATTCCAAAAACTTATATGTCATGACAAATTGGAAACAAACAAATACATGAAAACTTATTGTTAAATCTCAGGCAACGCGACACTGCAGCTCATATTTTGGGCGACACACACGACCCCGTATCTTGGTTTCGATGAATGAGATCAGAGCATTCGCCTCGAATTATCTGATATTACACAGCTCATGAATCTCGGTCCGTTTACCCATCAATAGTTTTGCATTTGTCTTTGTGGTATATCAGATAGATCTTACACCTCTTATCACAATATCTATAACATTGTATATATTTGTGAGATGGGTGATTTAGTTTTAAATAATACCCTTCAATACAAAAGAGTTCCTTCCTTCATTTGCCTCTTTGTATCAATATAACCGATGTATTTATGACATTTATTTACCAATGGACTTTAAATTTTTGTAGTAATAATTAGGAATGTTGTTTAAACAAAAGAGTGCTGATCTATCTGATAAGAACGGGATTTTATTGGGTAAAAATAATTTTTTGACCACCCTATGTTTTTTTAACAAAATTTAATATGTTTATTTAAAAAAAGAACGTATATTTTCAAAAATAGCGAACAATTTGCCCTAGTAATAATTAGCACTTAAAGATTCATTACATTTCTTTTTATTTTAGTGTCAGATAATTTGACCACCCACAAAAAAATACTGATTCACACTATGTGTCGTCTATCCTTTTTTCACAATTTAAACTACTGACATGTACTCGCAAAATAACTTCGTACATTTATTAGTTTTACCCTAGAAAATTCATATAGTTTCTTTAAGTTTCGCCCTAAAAATTACGAATATGCATTTTTGTTGTGCAATTGACACGTCTTTCCTGATGAGAAATGTCAAAAATAGTACGCTTGAATTGTAAACGTAGAATGATTCATTACCTAGAAAGCAGCAGTCGTTATGGACATTTCTTAAGACGAAGAAATATTAGTGTAAAGAAAATAAACATATTGCTGATGTAAACTTGACAGGTTGTTAAAAGCTGAGTACAAATCGTGTTTCGTAACACCCATAAAATCCCGTTTTTTATTCCACTAGGTTACCCCAAGTTGCCACACAAGTTACGTGACTTACCAGGCGTCTTTTAGGTTTGATGAGTGGTCGGTTTTGGCCGTTCATTTTGTGGTACAGTCCACAGGCATTACACAGATAATGACCAGTGCCATCTCGTCTCCATAAGGGCGTTGACGTAGCTCCACAATTTACACATTCTCGCCCCTCTAAAAATAAAAAAGAAACACATTGTTTAATTTTGTGTCCGTTTCCGTTAATTTCTATTTATTAAATTAATGTTCGTGATGTTTAAATATTTGAAATATTACTCTATTAAAGTTTATTTCCCTAGATCTGTAGACTTTTGAGGATTTGCATATGGCGCCAAACTCAGCTACATGTAGCAGTTGTTTATATGAATGCAAAATCCTCTGTCTGGATTTGTTCATGGGAAAATTTCTAATTGTTATGATATTATATACAAACTAAGTGTCCTTCTATTGAACATAAGAACAATTGCAATGCATAAAAAATAATTTTGAAGTTATCAAAAATTAGAATTTGATACAAGTTGTAGAGTTCCGGACGTTATAACACTCGAGCTAAAAGTGTATCTCGTCTTACGGCCACAGAGTTAACAATGTCGCAACACGATTTACTATTACGGTAGTAACGATGAAGAATTCTGTCGTCAGGTCCACTTACGCGGTACTGTATGAGTTTTTTTAATTTCCAAGTCCACCCCGGGCTAGAACTATATCCGCCAATTAACGCGTAATTTAGATTTATATAATAAGTTAAATGTTATAATTGTCGCCAATACTATACTACAAAATACCTTAGATTGAAATGTCTCGTAAACATAAGGAAGAGATTAACAAATATTTAGTTTTAAAATATTTTGATTTTATTTGCTGCGCGTAAATTTACTTATCCCTGGCGCGACCGCAGTTGGACTGTATTTCGGAACGCTTACAATTTACATGTCAATAATAATCCTTTAAACGGACACAGCGTAGTAAAGTTAATAATAACTTTATGAATGAGAACTATTACAATTAAAGCGATTGTTTAATTTACATTTGAGGATAATTTTAGGTTTAGAATTTATAAAAAAAAATAAAGGGAGTTAATTCTGACCTGGGATATTATGTCTTTGGCTTCCTGGTAAAATCATCGAATACATCTCGTCGGCAGAACAGCGTCCTAAAACAATTGGAAAATTGGCTTTTATTTAATTTTTTATTTCTAAACTTTTCCCAATCTATGCTAAACCATCACTACACACGGTGATTTGAAAAGTAATTTGTGCACGGTGCTCGGTGAAAATGCAGTGAAATCACGACGAAATGATTAGAGAACGCGATAATTGCATCTAGTGTCCTTTCAATCCAATGAAAATAATTTATTGATTGTAATCCTTCGATATCCCATCTTATCAATAATATATACAATGTTATCAATAATATATACCATGATTTGTAAAAATGCTCAAACGATTGATAGTTTCTTTATCAACTGGTGCGTTCAAAATTATGTACTGTTATGTTATAGTTAAACAGATTTTTAAATTATGCGATTTTTTTTTAACTTTTTATGTAAATACAAATTTTAATTGAATTCAAAATATAATACTTCAAATTTCGCGAAAAAATTCTTTACACTTATCCGGAACTCTCTTTTCTACAGTAAATTTAACAGCACATAATTTCACTGTTTCCATTTTGCTGGTGTCGATTTAGCAAAAAGGAATATAGAAAACGTTGCGTTAAGGACTGAAGACTGATTTGATAGAATTATAAGCTGTGCATGAAAAACCTCAACCACCTCTTACAGTAGCTTTTGACAAAAAACATAAATAAAACCTCTACCACCTCTTACAGTACCTATTGACAAAAAAACTTTAACATGTGTAAACTAATTAACAAACACTTAAATGTAAGAGTGCTTGTTATATATCATTTTTAACAGCATCAATTGCTCTCTAATTAAAACCATACCATATGGTAGCACTACGCATGTTAATAAGCTAATAAAAACCTATATATCTAGTAAAGTTAAATAAACTAGAACATTAATAAGATGGCATTATATGCATACTTTTCTATTGAGTGTTTATATCAGATTAAAACTTCTCCGAAAAAATATTGAATAATATTTTCTATTCTGTTTAATGGAAATGAGGCCAGCGAACTTTCAAAATTAGAGAAGTGTCTGTTTGTTGACGTTATAAAGTTAAAATTAAGTGTAGCTACTGACGACTTGAACTGGTGTTTCCGGATTTATCGGATCGTTCAAGTGTTTGTATCCGTGGCTTATACTAGAAACTCTAACTTTGCTAAAAATACGGAAGTATGTTAAAAATATATCTAAGATAAAAATCAAAAATAACTTTATCACTTATCAAAAAATGTCTTCAATAATTTTAGATTAAATATTCTTTGTGTTTGATTCGATATTTATTATAACGTGTAATTGTCAAACATATTCACAGCAAATGTTAAAACGAGGTTAGATTGAAGAACCTACCAGCACTTGATCTTGTTTTTGTTCTTGGTCTAGGGATTGTTGACTTGAACATGCTACCAGGGTGGAATCCCAGACTTCCGGCATAGTCAGAACCTGGTGTGACATAAGATGGATATGTCGGCATGGGATGAGCTGTGTGGCTGTATGATGGCGACTGATTGTCATGTATGTCTGTTTTGACTGGTTTTGATTCTGGTGTATATTCTGTAGCTGCGTTTACATTCTCTGGTGTTCCGTCTTTGGGTGGAGTTGGAGGGAAATTGAATGAACTTGATGTAGGTATGGATGAGGATGAACCAGACAGTTGTCCCGCTGAATTTGAAACATGACTAAGACCTTTGCTGTTAAAGGGGCTCATCGGCCAACCGGAATGTGCATGTGGTACCATGGATTTTGCATCTGTGATCCACGAGTGGAGGGGTGTGGGGAAGTGGGGACGACATACTTGGCTTGATGCGGACACTGAAAAAGAAAATCGTTTATATAAATCTTACTATTCTTGCAATACTTAAATTGTTTTGGGGAAAAAAATCTTCATAATATATAGAGGAAAAAATAATTGTATTATATTCTAATAACTTCTCCTACAAAAATATTTTGTTATCTTTAGGAAAGGATTTTTATTTTCAATCTTATTTTTCAAATAGATTCAATCAGAAGATAATATTTCGTATCTCTGTTAAATTAAAGCATTGGTATTATATATGTATTATATACTGTCGAGTAACAGAAATATTAGCAACTTGTTGCTTTGACCCCAGGCTTCCAGATTTCACATCTTTGATTCGATAAAATCATAACTATAAAAACAAGATTATTTCAGTAATATTTTTGCAGCGTGAGAATTTTATACTAAAATATAATGTCAAATCCGTGTGATAAGAAACTTTCTCTTTTTCCCATACTTTTTGTAATATTTGCAAATTAATTGGTATAGCAGTTCCAATTCCTTCTCAGCAGTCACTTAATCAGTTAATTTGTTGGAATGATGATCTGGTGGAGAAGCAAAAATAGTTCACGTAAAATTACACCCTAAAAAACTCCCATTTTTACTTCTTTCATTTATCTTCAATTAATGAAACAAGATCAAATTGATCTTATAATTTAAACTGCATTTTCAGACTTTTTCACATGCTTGAACATATTTTCACATTATTTCTGTATATAAAATAATTTACAGAGAAATGCAGTTCGATTTACAAATATAGTAAAATAATTCATAATTTCATAAATATTTTTCCTTCAAAAATCGGGGAAACTCAACATGTTTCAGAGAAGAAAATTCGCATTTTGTAAGATTTCAGTTTTGAATGTACATTTCAGATTACAGGGAATCCCACGGTTATTTTTTTATCCTGATAGATTTATTTCCCAGTTATATGCCTGGTTTATTTTCTGTGGCAGAAAATGTACTGGTAAATACCACGTTTTGAAGTGGAATTTTATTAAATAAATTGAAACAATTTGTCTATGAATTAAAGTCAATCAGTGAGTAATTGATTACAGAGCTGTATATTTCAGTGCAGTGGTGGTCAGTCGCCAGAAGTGTCGGGGTTCATTACATTGACATAAGCGGCTTAAATCAGTTGGGGGTTAGGACCTGGTAGGAATCAAACCAGCAGGGTTGCCACTTAAGACATTACGAACCGTCATTTTTACAATGTAGAAAATTATACATTATTAAGTACTAGGACACTTGAGTAACCAAGTAAAATATTTGGCATTGAAAACATCTGGAAGAAAGTAAGAGTGTTAAACGGATGATTTCATCGCGCAGTGGATAACATGACAAGTGTCATTTTATGAACTCTGTCTTTTATCATCAACAAATAAATACTCCATATTAAATAAATATTTAGCTTGATAAAGGGAAAGTCTCATCTAATTTTATTAAAATAACATTTGAATAAAACGTTTTAGAAATGTAATTTAACTGGTAGAAATTGACCCTCGTAATTTTGAACATGTGGCGCCGCTCTTATGCAAGGTAATACTATAATTACAATTCATTCAAAATATTGAATCAAATAATTCTATTTCGTTAAGAATGTCAAACCAAAAATATTCCGGTATTAGTTAAACTTTAAAAACGAACTGGGCAATCCGAAGAAATTTTCAGCCTAAAAACTACAGTTTGGGAATCAAAAGCTAAAAACACTTTGTTTATATTACATCAGTACAGAATAATATTCTTAATAGCCCATTATTTCAATTTCAAGCAATTTTAAAAGTGAAACACGAGAGCGAGCCGAGTCTGGTTGACGCCGTGACGGGGATTAGCCAGTATAATTGTGGAGATTCGTTTTCATTGTATTAAACTGTCTCTGTATAGTTTAAAAACTTAAAATATTTTTTGAACTTTTGGGATCGGATATATTTAATACATTGTTATAACGGCGCGTTTCCTTTGCTAGACTATAAATAGGTTGTAGTGGTTTCCTATATGTTAAAGATATAGATAAACAACACATTTTCCGTTGAACGGACATTCTTACAAGACATGATAACATCTTTTAAGTTTTATTTCATATCTACATGTTTTGTTGTTGTTTATAAATTTTACGAAAATTTTATACAATACATTTATTTTTAAAATAATTTTGGGGGAATATTTAGGACAGGAAAACTTAAATATATCAAATATATCAAAATAAATATACTACAATGTAACAATAATTCCAAAATTAATGTTTCTTTAGATAGAATAAATAATATTTTAACCAAACAGCAAGACGGCCAAAAAGATATATTTTTGCTTAAATTTCAATATTTAGAATTACTAGAGTGATCATATTATTTTAAATGTCAAAGAGCAAATATTTAAAATTATTTAAAAATGAGTATATAAGTGATAATACGATTCTTACCATGAGATGATCTGTAACTTCCCATTGCCCTTGCAGCCTGGTTGTAGTATCCCGCTGCAGCATTCATATGAGAACTCTGATCTAAGAAATGAGGGGTGAACATTTCCCCAATGTCTTCAGACGGCAGCATTCCTGGGGTTGGTTCGTAGCTCCCTACTCGTGGGGCTTCGGCTCTAAGCCAGCTTGATGCATGTTGTTGTTCTGCGCTCACATCCATAGTTGTTTTATATTGATTGTAAATATTTATTTATAAAAGTAAATATTCCGAATTCGTGTTAATCCACAAACAGTAATAAACGAAATATTTTAAGCAAACTGTCTTCAAATCAAATATGCACAGTTCCAACTTGTAATAACTCAAATTATCTGCAAAAAATAAAATTGGTATTATTCAAATGCATTTGCTTACAACGTTTCGGATGAAATAAATTTAAAAGTAACTAAATGATGATATCTTTAAAATATTAGTATAAATATGTAAATGTTTTGTTAAAGTGATGAAAAATTATAATAAATTTAAAAGATCTTTCGATAATCATAGATAATCAGATAACCAACCCCTTCAAATATCCTACAAGAATGTAAACATACGACACGTGCATATATACTTATTGCTCTTTAAAGATTTAATATAAGTATCGCAAAACCTAAACCAAAACAATAGTAGCAAAAAGTATTAAAATTAAAACACACATTTTTGCCTTCATTGAAATCCTTGAAATCTGCATCTGTTCAAACACAATATATATTTAAGTAGGTAAATACAAAGTTAAGAACACTTGAATCGCTCCCAACAGTAACCATCAATATGAATCGAAAAAACAACACCGCATTTGTTTCATTCTACTATTGGCAGCACTGGGTATCCTCAGCGGGTATAGCAACAAAAACAAATAGACCAATCAAATATCTTATTCTTTATATTTAATTTCTTTCTGCTTATGACTCCTCCTTCTGTATTTCAATATTTCATTTTCTTTTGTCAATCAGATAATAATATCAGACAAAAATCAATCGTACATGCCTCCAGCTCCTGTTTAGTAGGCGTGTTTAAGATCAATATCAGATCTGCGAGATAAGTGCCAATTGTCTTGTACGTGAACAGGATAAGCCCCGCCCACGACAAAAAGATGCTGATTTTTTCATCTTGTGGTGATAATTATTTGGGAATAGTAATAAATTTAAGGATGGCAAATGGAGCACATTACTAGAGTCCACCCTTGGTTGCTTTTGAATAAAAGATGTTTGCGTTACCCTTATGAATTTTAGGTAGAGATGGTGGATTAAGTGACTTGTACATAATTATATACACATTTCGCTGGTGTTACAACGTTACACTTTTATGGAATTAAAGGGCAAGATCTCGATTTAATGCGATGAATTTAATGTAGACTTGTAACGTAAAATTGGATAGCTAAAGTCGTATCCGTCGCCATACTGACTCAAATTTTAGACGGTTAAGAATTACTCCTTATTATTTTATGAAAATAGTTTCCGTTTTACATTAAAAATCCAATTTATTTTTTAAATGTAACAAATTTACACTTACAGAATAGTTTTAATATCGTATTAAAGTTATGTATTAGAGTACTTAAGCAAAATAATGTTTGTTTAATTACCAATATCAAAATCATATTTCAAAGTATAAGGTTAATAATTGTAAAAAGCATTAGTATTTCATACCTCTTTAACAGATTGATGTAAAAAGATGTGATGATTAACATTCAAACAAATGATATAAATACTATTGCAATAGTATATATTCATACTTATATCCTCGTCAAATATGATTGGTTAAGTGTTAATAGTTGATTTCCTGATTATTACCTGTAATTATCTCACCTTTTCCATTGTTTATCAAATTATCTCACCTTTTCTCATTGTTTATCAAATTATCTCACCTTTTCTCATTGTTTATCTAATTATATCACCTTTTCCTATTGTTTATCAAAGTATCTCACCTTTCCACTATCCTATTTATCTCATTATCACACCATATTTAACAGTATGTATTGTCTACGGAGGATATTCCTAATTATTTATGATTGGTTTTCCCTTCAGCAAAAAATATAGATATGTTGTATTGTGAATTAAAGGTGAAAATCTGATTTTTTTTCTGGCTTAAAATATTGCATTTCAGAATTATTAATTTATAACAGTAAGGAACAAATTCAAATTTTGATGTTTTTTTGTATTTCTTTTGCAAAACATTATGTATCTACTAGCAGAAAATATTGTAGCTGTATATTAAACTCCTAGAGGAACACTGTGATAACCTTGTGTTAAAAATCTAGATGTATATCTAATTTTCTTTATTTCTTTTGTTTTATGAAACTATTTCAGTTGTAATTTTAAAAGATCTTTTTCATTCTATTTGTTTTCGAGAAGTTCCACACTTATTTAGTATGTTATTTGCCATTAAAAAGAAAGAAAAAAATACTTATTTAGTTTAGTATTAACATATGATATTGTTCAAAAAGTACAAACAAATTAGACACAAATTTTAAGTAACGTCTTATCCAAGAGAAATAGTATATTACTTCCAGTAGAATAGATAATTTTTGCATATAATTGATAATACTAAACTCGATAAAATGTAATAAAAAAAAATGCTTCAGTATGTGCAACCTTTCAAAATATAGAATTATTATAAATGAAACATATTTTGTTTTTAATTCTCTAGTTTTCTTATACGGACTCGTACATAGATATCAAAGCCGAACATATATTCATACAAACAAATCTTTTGTTTTAATTTTGATTATTTTCCAACTATATATTTTAGAATAACTTTATATTTTTATATCAGTAAATCACCTACCTCTAAAGGACACAAAAATAATGATATCATACAAAAATCTAATTTCCACAGAGGTGTTTATCTTGTAACTGATTATCAGAATTCGATTAGAGAAGTAATGATCACAGTGTGTTTATCTACGTCTTATATACTTGCCTCTTTATCATTGGTGAATGCTACTTTATGATTGCTCGTTGGCGGATATAACACCTTTACTAAATGAATAATTATCTAATTATCACACCTATTCACTAATTGTTCATATATGCCTATCATATTTTTTAACAATATTGGAAGGAAAAGACTAATTATATGATTGAAAACAATCATATTTTTTAAATATTTGAATAGACCCTATCGGCGATGTACAATATTGTAAAATATGTAATTTTCAGTTTCAGTTATATGGAGTTATAAAGTTTCCCTTTTAAATTATAAAATTAAAACAAAAAGGTTTTTTTTCTTCAAAAGAATGAAGGGGAAATTTGAATTGTTTCTAAAAAAAAAAGGGGGGGGGGGCTATGTTTCGTAACACAATAAATGTGAGTATAAAATAACTTTAATAATCCTCTGATTTTTCTCCGTATTAAGAAAATAATTATTATTTTCGCGTTTTATTTAACGTCGATGTCTATTTGATATCAAATTGATAATCTGCATTGTCTATAGTGTAAATTGTTTATTTATGCATACTATACTGATAAACTGTATTGTTCAAAGTAATAAAGAATTTAATAGTAATATATTTGTTACCACAATCAAACACTTATATTTTATATTTAACTACAACAGAATTAAAGTTGAACATTTAAAATATGTAAAAAGAACATTACAATTATACAAATATATAAATGTAAAAACTTTTCAGATTGACAAAAATTAATGAAAATATACTATTAGAGTGAAGAGTCAAGATGAAATAAGCAAAACTATATATCTTTGATATATTCCCCAAATTCCATTCTCAATTTTATTTAGGATTATTAATTGCCTACACATTATTTCTAGAAAAAAGACGAGAAGAAATCTTCTATAGACCAAATTTGTAAGCCAAATTGCGGAAGTTGTCATATTTTTCAAAATAATCAAAACGAGTGACTGACTGTTTCTTATTCCTATCAACGCGGTTACTAGACTTATTCGTCTAATGCTGCTTCTCCGTGTCCAGATAGCGATCCTATTGATACTCAGTATAGAAAGTCATGCTTATCTGATCAGAGGTTGTCTTGTGAGGATGAGTATAGACTCGTGTTGATAGAGGAGCATCATTAATGTTCACAAAGAAAAAAGACGAAGATTTAAGATTATCAAAAAAAAAATCTTGACACGAAAATACACAAAAAAGGTGAGAGAAAGTGTATAAATCAAACATTAACACATCTGTCTTTTGTGTGATAGGAAGAATATATCACTATATAAATCATGGTTACAACAAATTCTAACATAAGAAATAAGATTGTTTAATCTGTACATATCTACATATATTTCATGACAGATTTGTATAATTTTCACCAATACGAAGATGATTTTAATCTTACAATATAGTATATCATTTTAATGCTTATGAAGGATTTTAATCCCGATTGCAAAATAAGTTAGATGAAAGAAATGAAGTATCTAATTATTAGGCTGATGGCATCATGCATGCGAGGTTCCTCTATACGAATATATATACATTTTGTTTTTGTTTGTTTTGCATCGTTATTGTATCACATTAAATAAGACAAGACAAGACAAGTTTAATACACTCAGGCACATTGTGTGCAACAAGAGCAACAAAATGTAGTATACAAAATAATACGTTTGTCAATAAATGTTACAAATAAAAAATAACGCAACCCTTTTATCGAAAAAGAGGTTTTCAGTTTTTGTGAAGTAAGTTCAGGATAGTACTAGCGTAGAGTTAAATTTTTAAGATAGATTATTAATAAAGTTCATGCACTTGTGATTGATTTAATATTGGCCAGGCTTTACGAATAAGGTTCGTCAGAATCAATTCTGTTCCGCTTCTGATTTTTCCGTTGTTGTAGTATCGGACGATTCCATGGGTAGAAATCACTAGGTTGCGTTGAATTAATGAATGGACTTTTATCTGCATCGATATTTTGAGTGTTTCTGTTCTTCGTTTCTTTGTTATCCGTGTGTATTGGTTCACTGTCATCGCTTGGTTCGTATAATTCCCCTTCTATGAACAGCTTATCTCTTATCAATATAGCTTTCTTTCGGTCTATCTTTGCCTGCTTTAATATAGGATATAGTTTTTTCCTCTTCTTTTCGATTTTTACCGGAAATTGTTCTCTGACAGAAATAAGTGTCCCCTTTAATTTGTGACAGTTCCTCATAACTAATTGTTTATCTTTCAAAGATACAAATTTAGTCATTATTCTTTGAATATTTTGTCTTTGTTTTCCAAAACGATGTACAGAAACGAAATTGACATTTTCCCCTATTCCCAGATTTTTGCGGATAAAATCTTTTACAATGTTTTCTGTATCCTCATTCGGCTCCTGTTTTATTCCGGATATTACGATATTGTTAGTCATTGATCTCCATTGTAACTCATCGACATCGCTTTCGATATTTATCAATCGCTCATTGACGCATTTCATATCGAATGTGTTTTCTTTAACATTTTCTGCTCCATGTTCCTCTAACAATGATATTTTAGACATATTTTCTTTGCAGCGATCTATAATTTTATGCACAACCGTACCCATTTGTTCTCCCTTTTCTTCGATCATTTTATTTCGGTTAAACACAATTTCGCACTTCTGTTCTACGTTTTCTATTCGTGTTACCATTAGATCTAATTTCCGCTCAAGTTGTGATATCCTAGTAACTTCGCGCTCAAGCTTTCCGCATTGTGTCTGGAGGTCTGCCACGACAGCAAGTACAGAGTTCAATATAGATATAGTTTTGGTATCGAATTCTTTGTAGTCCGACATTATGATTCAAAATACATATAATAAAAATATTGTTTTTGCAATTGAATGCTGAAAGAACAATGGAGAACAATCAATCGCCTCTAACAACCCGACGACGTTAGCAACGTAAGCAATGCTCTTGTAGTGATAAAAATATTCTTCATTAATGTTGAGAAATCTGTAAAGTTGTAGAGATATAAATTTTACCGTTCAAATAAAATCCTTGGAATCTGTGACTTCAGTCCATTTGGTAAGTTTACATGCTAGCCTAAGTCCTGATAATTTGAGTTTTTGCAGGAGCTAAAAAAGCATGACTGCCTGCTAGTACATCCGGGCAATATCCCAATATAAGACTGTGCTATGTAATGTCAATCAAGCGCATACAAAATATAACAAACCCTGTTATAATATACTAAAAACTTCATAGATGCATATCAACTAAAATAAGATAGCTGCTTATAATTTGGGTTTTAGACGTGCGTTTCCGTCTATACGTTTGCAGTGGCAGTTAGAACGCCGATTCAAGAGCATTTCGAAAAAGAAAAAAAAGTAAAATTGCCGAAAAGTTGTTCCAAATACGACCAAGGCCATGTTTTAATGTGTTTCTTTCACTAGCATTGTTACGATAGACCCCCCCCCCCCCCATGATTTAGGCTCCTGCCATGATGTAATAAAAGACCAGGTTATATCCTTGAAATTAGAGATATTTTCGCTACGGTGATCGGTTGCATTTTTTGAAACCGGGGGCGATTTATCCGAGAACCTCAAAAAGGTTTCAGTCTGTGCAACATTAGACCATTTCATTTATTAACTCATTTTGATTTCCAATGTTTTACAATTTGGCTCACTTTAAATTGGCATGTCCTAACTCAATGCAAAACCATTTTTTTTTAAATAAAAATAAAGAAATATGATTTAAAAAAAATTTAAGTCAGAACTACGGCAATGCTAAATCAATACCTCGTAACGTTATACTTCATGTGAAATTCAAATTTTGTTAAAAGCCCGAACTTCATTGACTTGATGACACGATCAGGTGTTCTAATATATACATGCACAGCAATATAATATACGAATTAGCACATATGTTTATAACCAGAAATATTTATTCAAAAACGGGGAAAATACGAGGAGTATATATTGCAATTTCCTGGAAAGACCTCCACTTGGCGTAAAACTTCGGATCCCGGCAAATTTTTGTAATATAACACTTCGGAAGTTTCCCTTCGTATACGTTACCTCCTTGACTTAGGTGACCAAATGTGAAAAATATTTTCCTGTCCTACATAAACGTAAAATGTTGTCATTTGTTGGTATACGTACTATTGGAAAGTATGTTCCCATTAAAGAAATACATCCCAAGATTCCAGGTCCTTCAATTTGAAGAACTTTTTAAACTAAATATTTACATTTACTCATATTTGTGCACACAAAAAAATGATATGTTTGCGCATATGTTCGGTAATCTCTCTGGTGTGCAGTAGTCTTAACTTCGCGTGGTGGCAAGTTCAAATTCTACAAATATTCAATAGTCATAGGCCGGTGAGAAGTATAATTGTTTAAAAGTCACAATATAGATTTGCATAATTCGTTACTGTCTACGTATGTCCTTATTTACAGTTGCATACTGAATGAGATATATAAGATAAGATAAGATAAGATAAATTTTATTTTCCAAATTAGGTCCCCAGGGGGGCATATACACATAACATATATGATTGATACAACATACAGTATTTTACATATAACATTGTAAAATAAACTATTGAAATAGTCATACAGGTATTATTTGTTAAATAAAAAAGTATTTGAGAGTTGCTACTCCAGAGATGTGGCAAACCCCATTTATTTATTTACTTCTTTTTCTCACTTGATTTTATAATATTTTGCTGAAAATGTATAAATATAAAATATAAAAAAAAATGATTGTTTAGCTGCAACAGACACCAAGGGACGATGCTCTAGGATTGTGATCTTAAAAGCTCTAACAATCCTCCTCGTATCTGATGCAGAAAAACAAATACAAATGAAAAAAGTTTATGTTTATTCACAGCAAATAAAATATACTGCAGTAAACAGGTATTGAGAATAGTGTAGGTTTCCCTACTGCAACAGACACCAAGGGGCGGTACTCAAGGAGCTGTGGTATTTACACAGTCCTCCTCGTGTCTGAAGCAGACAAGAAAGCCACATAATTAACAATTTTTCGAATAAATTTACATGCAGCAGTGAGAATAGACTTATCTTCTGTGTTCATAAGCCATATCAGTTTATCTCTTGCGTTAAGAGTTAAAAAGTTGGGGCAACTTTTAGTTATCTCTTGAAATACAAAATGTAGATGATTGCGGTCATCATTAAATTTAACACATTGGAATAAAAAATGATATTCATCCTCCACATCTCCGGAGTTACAACGAGTACAAGTTCTGTCATTTAGGAGAGTACCCTGATACCTTCCAATAGATTCCTACACTGCAACAAGTGTATTACGATATTTCTCCACTCGAGACAGTTAAATTTTATTATTTAAAGCACGAGGCTTGCCGAGCTCTTTAAATAACTAAAATTTAACTGTCGAGAGTGGAGAAATATCGTAATACACGAGTTATAGTGTCGGAATCTGTTTCTCTGATGATTTTTATCCTTCTTTTTCAAAGATTTTCAGAAACTTGTGTTCTTTATATGCGACGTCATCAGGCATTGCCGCCTTTTTTCATGGCGTCACAATAGAAAAATTCAGAAGAAAACAAAACATTTAGACGTCATAATCAAATTTCGACTAATCATTTGCCGAGAACAGATTTTTCACTAGTGAGGAGAAATATTTTTTCTCACACCGGTCAGAAAATGTGAAAATAGCACAAAAATTAGAGAAATATTTTTCTCACACCGGTCAGGAAATGTGAAAATAGCACAAAAATTAGAGAAAGTCCTCTTTGATTTGCTGTATGTAAACATAGGGTCTGTCTGTGGCCCCGTTTGTATTCAGAGAATGCAACGCTGCATCGTGCTTAAAAAAGAAACAATTTGTAGATTTCGAAAAGAATTAAGCTGCAGAAGTTTAACTTTCCCCTCCTCACAAACAAATTGACTTCTACATCGACATAAAAAAAGCCTTGATAATATTCGCACTTCAGCGTTACCGTCATTGCACTTCGGTGTATATAAAATAATCAACAAGATAGCGTCTAAATCCCACCTCCGAACTTCAGCGTGGTCAAATACACACTTCTGCGTAAAACCATCACACTTCAGCGTGATCAAATATGCACTTCAGCGTCAAACCATCGTGATCGTCGTATTCGCTGTACCATCGCGGTTCCCGAGTCCTACATATATACCGCAAACTACAAAACCATGTATGTACAAAACATGGCGACCAACTGTCCACCGAGAATATATATAATCAAGAAGGCGACCAACTGTCTACCGAGAATATATATAACCAAGTGGTCAGTGTACAAGTCCTGGAGGATATCTTTGTAGTCACGTCATCAGTGTACAAGTCCTGGAGGATATCTTTATAGTCACGCCATCAGTGTAAAAGTTCTGGAGGATATCTTTATAGTCACGACATCAGTGTTACAGTCCTGGAGGATATCTTTATAGTCACGTCATCAGTGTATAAGTCCTTGAGAAAATGTTAATAGTCACGCCATAAGTGTACAAGTCCAGGATGATATCTTTAAAGTCACGACATCAGTGTACAAGTCCTGGAGAATATCTTTAGTCACGTCATCAGTGTTTAAGTCCTGGAGAATATCTTTTTAGTCTAGTCATCAGTGTACAAATTGACAAGTCCTGGAGAATATCCTTAGTCAAGTCATCAGTGTACAAGTCCTGAAAGATATCTTTATAGTCACGTCATCAGTGTACAAGTCCTGGCGGATATATTTATAGTCACGTCATCTATGTTCAAGTCCTGTAGGATATCCTCATAGTCACGCCATTAGTGTACAAGTCCTTGAGTATATCTTTAAAGTCACGTCATCTATGTACAAGTCCTGGATGATATATTTATAGTCACGTTATCTATGTACAAATTCTGAATGATATCTTTATAGTCAAGTCATCAATGTACAAGTCCTGGAGGATATCTTTAAAGTCACGTCATCAATGTACAAGTCCTAGAGGATATCTTTAGTCACGTCATCAGCGTACAAGTCCTGGAGGATATCTTTAGTCAAGTCGTCAGTGTTCAAGACCTAGAGGATATCTTTATAGTCACGTCATCTATGTACAAGTCCTGGAGGATATCTTTATAGTCACGCCATCAGTGTAAAAGTCATTGCGGATATCTTTATAGTCACGACATCAGTGTTACAGTCTTGGAGGATATCTTTATAGTCACGTCCTCAGTGTATATCAGTCTACCAAAGATACATATATGACTTAATCGTCAGTTTAACAGT
The DNA here is from genome assembly GCF_963676685.1 of Mytilus edulis. Lineage (NCBI taxonomy): Eukaryota > Metazoa > Mollusca > Bivalvia > Mytilida > Mytilidae > Mytilus > Mytilus edulis. Next base: position 4,391,661 of record NC_092344.1, read on the forward strand.
TCACCTTGGATTTATAGCAAAGTTGTCAGTGTAGCAGTTCCGGTGTCTACAGCCAAGTCGTCAGTGTAGCAGTCTCGGTGTCTACAGCGAAATCGTCAGTGTAGCAGTCCATTAAGGATATCAGTAGCAAAATAATCAGTGTTGTAATCCACTATGAGAATATATATATTCAACCAAGTCGTCAGTTAGAAATGATCTCAGGAATTCTTTAGCCAAGTCGTCAGTGTAGCAGTCCTGGTGTCTACAAAAATGTCGTCAGTGTAGCAGTCCCAAAATCTACAGAAAAGTCGTCAGTGGAACTCCAGACAATGTAAACCCATCCAAAGAATACACATTAGGTTCATATAACACACTGACATTCATAACAATCAGTCGCCATCATACAAAACAAACAAATCACAGACGAAATGTTTAGCAAAGTCGTTATTGTAGTAGTCCAGTCAAGTCGTCAGTGTACTAGTACACTAAGGATATCGACAACCAAGTCGTCAATAAATCAGTACACTGGGGATATCTACAGCCAAGTTGTCATTGTAGCAGTTCACCGAGGATATCTACAGCCAATTCGTCAATGTAGCAGTACACAGAGGATATCTATAGTCAAGTCGTCAGTGTATCAGAACACCGAGGATATCTACAGTCAAGTCGCCAATGTAGCAGTACACTGAGGATATCTACAGCCAAGTCGTCAGTGTATCAGTACACTGGGAATACCTACAACCAAGTCATCAATGTAGCAGAACACCGAGGATATCTGCAGCCAAGTCGTCAATGTAGCAGCATCCTAAGAATATCTACAGCCAAGTCATCAATGTAGCAGAACACCGAGGATATCTACAGCCAAGTCGTCAATGTAGCAGCGCCCTGAGGATATCTACAGCTAAGTCGTCAATGTAGCAGTACACCAGGTATATCTACAACCGAGTCGTCAATATTACCATACACCGATGATATCTACAGCCATGCAATCAAGTAAACAGTAAACTAAGGATATCTACAAACAAGTCATCAATGAATAAGTACACTGAAGATATCTACAGCCAAGTCGTCAATGTAACAATACGCTGCGGATATCTACACTCAAGTCATCAATGTGGCAGTACACCGAGGGTGCCTACAGCCAAGTCGTCAATGTAGCAGTTCACCAAGGATATATAGAGCCGAGTCGTGAATAATATCATACACCCATGTTATCTACAGCCATGTCATCAATTAAACAGTAAATCGAGAATATCTACAACCAAGTCGTCAATGAAGAAGAACACTGATGATATCTACAGTCAAGTCGCCAATGTAGCAGCACCCTGAGGATATCTACAGCAAAGTCGTCAATGAAGCAGAACACCAAGTATATCTACAACCGAGTCGTCATTATAACCATACACCGATGATATCTACAGCCATGTAATCAAGTACAGGAAACTAAGGATATCTACAACCACGTCGTCAATGAAGAAGCACGCTGTGGATATCTACAGACAAGTCATCAATGAATAAGTACACCGAGGATATCTACAGCCAAGTTGTCAATGTAACAATATGCCGCGGATATCTACACTCAAGTCATCAATGTGGCAGTACACCGAGGGTGCCTACAGCCAAGTCGTCAATGTAGCAGTACACCAATGATATATAGAGCCGAGTCGTGAATAATACCATACACCCATGTTATCTTCAGCAATGTCATCAATTAAACAGTAAATCGAGAATATCTACAACCAAGTTGTCAATGAAGAAGGACACTGAGGATATCTACAGTCAAATCGCCAATGTAGCAGTAAGACGAGGATATCTACAGCCGAGTCGTCAATAATACCATACACCGATGAAATTTACAACCAAGTCGTCAATGAAGAAGGACACTGAGGATATATACAGTCAAGTCGCCAATGTAGCAGTACGACGAGGATATCTACAGCCGAGTCGTCAATAATACCATACACTGATGAAATTTACAACCAAATCGTCAATGTAGCAGTAAATCGAGGATATCTACAATCAAGTCGTCAGTCTCGCAGTACACATAATATATCTACAGTCAAGTCGTCAATGTAGCAGTACACCTAAGATATCTACAGTCAAGTCATCAATGTAGCAGTTCACAGAGAATATCTACAGCCAAGTCATCAATGTAGCGATACACTGAGGATATGTACAGCCAAACTGTCAATGTAGCAGCACACAGAGGATATTTACAGCCAAGTCATCAATGTAGCAGTACTTTGAATATATATTAATATAAGTCGTCAATATAACAGTAAACTGAAGATATCTTTATCCAAGTCATCAATGTAGCAGTACTTTGAATATATATTAACCTAAGTCGTCAATATAACAGTACACTGAGGATATCTACAGCCAAGTCACCAATGTAGCAGTACTTTGAATATATATTAACCTAAGTCGTAAATATAACAGTACACTGAGGATATCAACAGCCATGTTATCAGTTTAGCAGTACATTTAGGATATCTACAGCTAAGTAGTCAATGAAGAAGTGCTCTGATGATATCTACAGCCAAACTGTCAATATAGCAGCACATTTAGGATATCTACAGCTAGATCATCAATGTAGCAGTACATCAAGGATATCTACAGCGAAGTTGTCAATCTAGCAGCACATTTAGGATATCTACAGCCAAGTCATCAATGAAGCGGTGCACTGAGGATATCTACAGCCAAACTGTCAATATAGCAGCACATCGATGATATCTACAGCCAAGTTATCAATGTAGCAGTACATCAAGGATATCAACAGCCAAGTTATCAATCTAGCAGTTCATTTAGGATATCTACAGCCAAGTTATCAATATAGCAGTACACTAAGAATATCTACAGCCAAGTCAGCAATGGTCCAGTACATCAAGGATATCTACAGCCAATTCGCCAATATAGCAGTGCACCGAGGATATATATTGCCAATGGTCAGCTTAGAAATGTCCAAAGATATATATATCAGCACAACAATGTTAAAGCCCTCGTCGGGATTTGGACTCATGCTTTTGTGATATCGAGACAGCACCGCTTGAACTGTGTCCAGCCCTCTAAAACACTCTGCCACCTAGACTTAATATAAATAATAAGAACGTATAAACAAGTGACAACTCTATGACGGATCCATTCATTATGTCACAAGTGAAGGTCATACACGGCTAAAAACACATATTATATTCATTGTTACTCTAAATATTAGTACAACAACATGAAAACTCCCAACTCTTCCCATGTCGGGATTCGAACGCATGCTATTTGGCACTGGACACAGTGCAAGCTGTGTTGACTCGATATCCCAATAGCATAAGTTCGAATCCTATCGAAAGAACAACTAAACTTTGCAGATTTAACATTGTTGTGCTGATATTTAGAGTAATCATGTAGACACTTAGTTATCAAATTTGCACTTATGGAATTGTTGACATCAAACGAAAGGAAATATGTTAAGACTTTGTAATAAAAAAATGTTGAATTATAGAAACAAAATCATTTGTGCAAATTCTAAAGATGTGCTTGATATCGTTGGTATTTTCCCTAACGCATCATATGATAAAATAGAGAATGGAAATGGGGAATATGTCAAAGAGAGGATGTAAAAGTTTTTTTTATTTAATTGTGAAAATGACGATCGACGATTCATTTCTTTTTATACAGTAAATTTTTATATAAATTAACATAATATTTCTAAGCTACAAAACAATTCCCCGTTAAACTTCTATGAGTTCAAGGGGCTGTCTCGTATTTTACAAAAACTTGTATATCAATTAAAGATTTTAATTATTTAAAAAACTTGTATATCAATTATAGATTTTAATTATTTGAAAAGCTCGGCAAGCCTCGCGCTTTAAATAATAAAATTTAACTGTCTCGAGTGGAGAATATAGTGTTACACACTATTGTTTTAGTAAGAATGGTGAAATTGATAGTGAAAATTGGTTTGTGAAGAAATTAAAAACAAAAATAGAAATTTTTTTCTGTATCTTGTTTTTGGGTTTCAAGATTATACCAAACTCTAATATCGTGGTAATGCATGCCAAATATACATTTACTGAATTTCAATCTTGTTCGCAATACCGATAAACTTCATTAAATATTCGAAAACACATTAAAAATGTAAATCATGACCGATTGAATTTAAAAGATTAAGACAAAAACAAACATAAAACTCCGTACTGCATGCTGTCTATGGACCTACAAGCATGCAATCTCACAAACTTCTAAGCAGGATATACATCTATATACACACTGATACTACTAAAACAGCTTTTAACTGCTTAGATAAAACAAAATTAAGAAAAAAATGTAATGATATCTTCCTGATTTTCTTTTGTTTTTAGTGATCGTTTTCCATAAATTATAAATTCCAGGACCAAGGGAAATGCTGTGGTTTTTATTGAGCACTGAATCCGTTTTATATCATTGTTAAAACAAAAACCGGAAGCGTTGGTTAACAGATGTTAAGTAAGATAATATAAGAACGGGAAATATGGCTACTTGTGTACAATCAATTTCATCCTCTTTGTTTTTGTCTTTATTTCCGTAAACTTTGAGTATACAAAAGGACGGAGGTTGATAATTTCCTTGTTTTGATTTTTGTCATTGTATAATACGTAGAATTAAGCTGAGTACTAAAGCCCACCGACTACTTTTCTAACACTTTCGCTTCATTATCAAATTAACATCTGACAAACAGCAAAACAATAGTTTTTATCTAAAAGAGGGCTTTTAACATAAGTGTGAACATGCCTTGTATTAATTTATATATATTTTGAGGAACTATATGTTTGTCTATTTAGTCCTGTATTACTAAAATCGTCTATAATCTATTCATTAATATAGATGTTATAGAAGATGGTCTGTATTTGGGGTCTTCCTTTTCTGTATTCTTTCAATTATTAACCTTCTTTATATTTATAGCCAATTATTTCATTTATTTTTTTTTTATTTTAACACCCTATTCTTTCGTTTTTTAGCACCTTTTCTCCTTTCTTTATTTTGTTTCCATTATTCTGTAGTATTAGTTCATTATAGCATGAGAGTATTATACTTCCATCATTAAGATAGTACTGTCCTCCAAAAATGATTAGCTATACCAAATTCAGTGTGTATTTGATATTAAATTTACCAAATTCAGTGAGTATTTAATATTAAATATTCGCCTGTTATATATCGATTGCCTTTTGGAATCTTTTAACAAACTGTATTCAAAAATAAATAATTCGTGCAAATATTTATTTAAATTATCGAGTTACACTTTAGTATAAAATTAATATCAGATTTATCACTTGTACCACGCCCCCTTGACAGATTAAAAACTCATTGATCCGCTAATCGTATAACTGTAATACTGTAATAATATAACTCTTAATTTACACATTAAACAAATGAATTAAATACAGAGAAACCATTTAATCGAGTAGGAGGGCGGAGATCATTAAACCAAAATGACCATATGGGCAAGGGTATACTTTTCTCATTATAAAATCATTAATGTGACTAAATTAAATTTACAATGGTGTGTGAATCTGTTGACAGTTTTATTCCGCCTGGTGCCCGTGTCAGAGAATAGATGTAAATTGACAGAGTAATTGTTTTATTTCTCTATCGTTTCTTAATTGTTTTCTCGTCACAACGATTTTAATTAAGAGTACAATGATTGACTCCTCAAGATTTGAAGAATCTAAATTGACATTGCTTCTGGTGATATCATATAATTTTTGGTACAGAAATTCAAACCAAAAGATATAAATGGTTTTGCTGTACACTCTGTGTCAGTGTATTCAAACAATCCGCATGTATCTATTCGTCCAAACTTTGTGAAGTGTACAATGCGCAGCACCTATTATTGACAGTTTCATTCTGATGCCAATAAAATTTCTACATTAATGTACGGGAAAATCGTGCATCTTTCAACATAACGGAATAAAGGCGTGACACTCTAACTAATTCATTTAAAAAATATTTTTGGACGATTTTTAATTCATATACTGCCCTTTCGTGAAAACTGCTGATTTCGATTAGATTTTATGATGAAACGTCATGAAATTTTTCAGGACTTTTTTCAACTTTCTTATTTTACTGAGTGTTTGTATTAAACCAACATCCCTGGCTATCTTAGCTAGATTATTGTATAGTAGCGAGTACGTTTGATCCTGCTTTCCTTTATAGTAGAGAGTACGTTTTGACCCTACTTTTCTGTATAGTAGCGAGTACATTTTGACCTTTCTTTCCTGTATAGTAGCGAGTACGTTTTGTCTTTACTGTATAGTAGCGAGTACGTTTTGACCCTGCTTTGTATGTCGTCTATCCGTGGCCAACTATAAGTTAGCTTCCGGTATAGTAGCGAGTACGTTTTGACCCTATTCTATGGCCGAATTCACTTGAAACTCTCTAGTTAACTTTACTAACTAGGGTTTCAACAAAACGATTTTACTGGAACTACTCGAGTAAACCCCTCGTACTCTGGTTCCAGCCCTCACCGAGCCAGGGTTTAACTCAAGAAACTCTTGAATGACGTCAAACCAATGAGAATATTTTATTTGTTATGCTTGGTCAGGGCCTTACCCAGAGTTACTTAGAGTTGTTCCGAATATCAACTCTAGTGCGTTCACGTTATAATCTATTAACTCTGAAGTCGATTGAAGAGTTTCAAGTGAACTCGGCCTATGTGTCGTCTATCCGTGGCTATATAAGCTAGTTTCCTGTTTAGTAGCGAGTAAGTGTTGATCCTGCTTTGTGGGTCGTCTATCCTTCGCAATCTAAGTTAGCTTCCTGTTTAGTAGCGAGTACGTTTTGACCCTGCTCTGTGGGCCGTCTGACCATGGCTATCTAAGTTATCTTCCTGTTTAGTAGAGAGTAAGTTTTGACCCTGCTCTGTGGGCCGTCTGACCTTACTTTGTGGGTCGTCTGTCCCTGGCTATCTAAGCTAGCTTCCTGTATGGTAGCGAGTACATGTCGACCCTGCTTTCCTGTAAAGTAGCGAGTACGTTTTGACCTTACTTTGTGGGTCGTCTATCCCTGGCCATCTAAGCTAGTTTCCTGTATTGTAGAGAGTACATGTTCACGATGTTGACCCTTCTTTCCTGTATAATAGCGCGTACGTTTTGACCCTGTTTTCCTGTATAGTAGCGAGTACGTTTTGACCCTGCTTTACAAATTGTTTGTCGTCTTTTGTTTCCTTGTCCAAGTTAGCGGTCATCTATACTGAGCGGAAAGTCTCCCTTTTATTTCCTTGTTCCAGTTAGTGATCATCTATACTGAACGTATAAATAAAATCTCCAATCATATAATCTTTTTCTTACATTTTTTATAAAAATCATATAAATAATAATGTTTAAAGCAAGTAATGTCTTTGAATGTGTTTATGTTATACTCTTTGTGTGTCTTTTTGTTTTCTTCCCCTTGTGTGTGATTGATATACCGTTCATGTCCTTAGCTTTAATAAGAAATAAACTGATTATATTTTGTTATGCATAGCTATACTAAGATGAACATTCATAAGTTTGTGAAATGACTGTTCTGACCCAAAAAAATGTATACAAGTGTGAAGTTCTGAAGTCACATTGTAGAAGATATATAAATATGTATGGTGTGGTTCGCCATTACATTATTAAGGATATTTAATAGAATGAAATATTTTTATTTCCTAAATTACAGGGCCCATAAAGGGCATGAAATCTGATACTATTGATTGACATAATTTACATGCATAAGCAAGTATGTGGTTTGCCATGCAGTTACATTCATGAGAGAAGATATATATACACATACAGTGTATTGTTCGCCAGTTTATACATTGTAGACTATGGTGTAAGTTGTCTTTTAAGGTGTTGCTGTCGAACATGCACGCAGATCATTTTGTTTGCAAGTGACACATTCATTTCAGATGAGTATAGACGAATATTATCCAATGACGAACATTAATCATATTTTCTGATACGTGAGTTGATTACACAATTCTCACCTATACGGAATTGTGGCTACAACAGACGGCACTGATGTGACCTAGAATTTTCTGATCTGGTCAAGAAAATCTACAGCATTCATAAATGCTCGAAGGAATTAATTCAACTGAACCATGCATTTGAATTTTTGCAGGAACCATAAATCAGTTTATTAAATCAATATACCATTATATTAGAAAGGACTGACCATATATGATACCATCACGATTTGTTTGATTGATTTAAGGGGGTACCCAACACTATACCCCCAAAAAATCCTGTCATTTAATGTTTCTTAATTTTTTTTCATTGATAAACTAGGCCAACCTAAACATCTTGTAAAAATTTTAAAAGATTTGAACCATAGGTTTAAAAGATTTGGCAACTCAAATATGGCATCTTTACATACTAGTATTGGCCAAAATTGGAAGTTTCTGAAATATGGGTATAGGGTCAAATATGTTAATTTTTTAAAAATTTAATCTTAAATTGACAAAAGCATAGCTGATAATGATAGCTGAGGTGAATATTAGTTCACTGATACACTTTTTTTGTAAGTTTTTTATTCCGGATTTAAAATTTTGCCCGAACTTTAAAAGGGGGTATCAAAATCAGCCCCGAACTTCTAGTATTTGAAGAAGAATTTTTTTTTTTTGAAAAAAAATGTGTCGTTTAATTTTTTCCAAAAACTAAGTATTTGGAGTGCTATACTAGTGGGTTGTTCTTGCAAAAAAAAATTAAAATTTAACCGTAAGATTTTTTGGTATTTAAGTTTAAAATACGCCTCACCCTCAAATTGGTTCATTAAATAAGAGCAAAATCTATTAAAAAAGTACATAATGGACAATTTTTGGTTTGTCTTTTGAACTATTCCTTAGATATTTGGCATGTGGATGTGTCATCACGGGGTTAAGTGTCTTGCATCATTATGACCTTTGTGTGATCTTAAAATGTGACCTCAAGGTCAACTTTATGTTGTTTTTTCGTGAAAAACACAACCATGTAGGCCATAACTTCTTCGCCTTTTGACCTAGGCCTTACCTCTTTGGCATGTGGATGTATCATCATTAGGTGATGTGCCTTCTTAAAATTGTGACCTTCATGTGACCTTGAACTTTGACCTCTAGGACAATAATTGTGTTTTTTGGTAAGAAACACTTGTACAGGCCATGACTTTTATGTAGTTATGAATTCATATTTATTTAAAAAAATATTACACAAGCTTTTATTGACCATACAACAATATAGACATATTTTATGACATTTCAACCCATTCAATGCACCAGGAATACATAATGGACAATTAGTCACATAAAATTGTTTGAAAATGGAATAGTTTCTATTGAAGCGCAGTGTACGTACTTTAAAACTACTCAACAGACAGCAAAGTGAAAACTTCCTTAGCCAAATAACTATATACCAATAATGGGACGGACGGAAGGACAGACGGACAGGGGTAAAACAATACCCACCCTCCTTTTCAGTTGCAGGGGTAAAAAAAAGGATGTAACTGATTTTTGATTTGAGATACAAGCTGTTGAAATTAAAAGCATGACACGCCAAAAAAACATATGATACATAGGTTGGCAGATGCTTTACATGATCAAGATTTTCAATTTATTGGTCTACAGATTAAAAAATATACAATTCAAAACTTAAGAACAAAACTATTCGTGCAAAGAACCACGGCTCATGAGAGATGAAATAGAGCTGACTCTGCAAAATCCTTATACTGTGAAATCAAGTTCGTTAAACATAAAACTTTTCTAGTAGTAGTAGTCCTGCAGAGGTTATGAAAATTAGATACAACTGATTTTTTTGGTAAAAGCACGGCAGTTACAAGTTTCACATTATTTTTTGGGCCCCTTATTATTATAGAGAATGATAACTCTATTCAGTAAAAATCTTGAATTGAGACTTGAAAAGAAACATTTTCACTTGTCACTTGCAATAACACCACACTTTCTTTTTTATATTTATTTCAAAATTGCATTTGATAAAAAAAATTCGGAAAGATACACAAACATGACAAAAGCACAACAAAAGAAAAATAACGAATTTTGCTATCCCTTCGAAATTTAATTTGATATAAAAGCAAAAATAACATGTTTTTTTTATATCATACATGTGTAGTTTCAGTTTCAACCATGATTCTAAATATAGACTTTACTTTCGGACACCCGTTTATTTTCTACACCTGTCAGGATAAAGGTTGAAAAAAGATACTAGAAAGATGTAGTATTTTTTTTCCAGATGAATGTAAGAGTGCATAAATATGTGTAGTGTTTTGTGGACTGAATCAGATGGGTTTTTTTCTTCTTTTTGTCTTTGTTCCGTAACATGTATAAATGATGCACCGGTGGTTGATTATCCCACTCGGTATCTTCTAACTTTTTACATGAATGTAAATCATGTAATAAATTATTCAATTGAAATTTTAAAAAAAATATGCCAGAAATGTTTAAATTATAAACTATTCATAACCTATTTAACATTAATACGTGTATATATTACTAAGCCCATAGTGTATTTCAATAAAAACTATATGTTATGGTTTGAAAAAAAAAGTATTGTGGTGTCAATTCAGTTTTGATTTTAATCAATTTTGTACGAAGATCTACGAACAGAAGCATTGTATAAATGTCCATGGTTTATATATTTAATTGGTTTAAAAAATATTGTCAGAAGTAGCTACCATCTCATTAGGGAGGCTTGGGTGAAATTTGAAAAGAAAGCACGACAGGCTTTTGAGCAAACAAAGGCAGGAACAGTAATTTGGCATAACAAGCAGGATTACAATTTATGTAAACAATTTCAGGATAAACTAATGAAAATTTCAGGTCCCTAAAGAATGAAAAATAAAAATGCAGGACAATGATGTCAGACGATGGAGAGTATTATAAGAGGGGTCCTGATTCCAAAATCCTGGGCTTAAAAACACGAAATCCTGAGTTTAAATAAATTAAATCCCGACATCCCGAAATCCTGAGCTTATAAACACCTGATCCCAGTCCCCCCCCCCACACCCCACCCCAATGATTACAACTAAAAAAATACAGGACAAAATTTTTAATTCTAGTCCTCCCTTCCCCCTCCATAAAATCTAATGGAAGCTTCCGTAGACTTTTGACTTTTTGTACTTTACTCCATTGTATGTAAGACCTAGGCATTGGCAAGTAAAAAACGAAAACAGTTATGGTCCTTTCTATTTCCCTCCTTTTCTAACGTCCTGGTTTTCTTTTGGCAAATTTATTTCACTCTGAAATTTCCCTATTATGTCTCTTTGAAGATTCATTTAGGGAAAATGGGTAACTGTAAATGGATTAAAAGATTGAATGAATAACAATAGGTGTACAGCTGCTCTTAGCAATAAAGTAAACATTCTGAGCATGATCTTTTTAAAGCTTGCATATTGAGCATGATTTTAAAACGTATACCTTCAATTATTATAAATCGGTCATTGCAAATATATCTACATACATCAGGTATAACGTCGTCGTAATTTTCAGACTCCGACCGTACACATTCTCTATCATTTGTGAGACCAATAAATTAATTCTTGACGCGAACGAAAGACAAGCAATAATACCATCATGAATGGACTAAAGAAAAAGTAAGAAACACAACAGTCCACTAAAAGTACACATATAACCAAAGTTCGAGAAAGACGAACTACTAAGAAGCAGGATTGCATTATAAATATATATTTAAGATCCTGCGTAAAGGCAATCAGATTTTGGAAATATGTTGGGAATCAGTTAAATCCTATATTCAGCCATCTTCCATAGCTAAGGGTTACGATCCGTCCCCCTCCCGAGGGTTATAAAGATAAAGATAAAGATATTTTATTTCCTAATCATAGGGCTCATAACAAGCATGAAATCACATCAAGTAAAAATAACAAGAACTATCTTAAATTTGAGTATATGTTTAAAACTATCATTTCGATAACCTTCAGAAGCACAAAGATACCATTTAAATAACGTTTTCTCTGCTTGTGTTCAGTATTCTCGGTCCTCGTATCTTTCTGTTTACATTCACCAAAACCCCGCGGAAATCTCACATGCGTAGGTGCGTTCTAAAAGTCCAACAAAGTTTACATTAAAAATTATATAATTGTCCCGAATAAACAGCTGTCACGGATGCAAAGAGCTATTGGAGATACAATCATTTTAATAAGAATATAAATCCTAGTAAGATCTAGTTCAAATATTTATAGTTTTTCACTTGCTTTCCATCACGATATAATCAACGAGACGTTTTTTCAAACACAACCAAATCACCCACCATGACAGCATTTTGTCCAATCACAGAAAAGTTTTTCGAGCATGCGTATTCTGTTGCCATAGTTAAGCGTCCTTAAGTTCAAAGGGCACAAACCGAAATTATACCGACTACGTCGGAAAAAGCCTTTATCTTCCACTCGCATACACTCACACATACAACTATCGTTCTGATTAAGGATGGGTTATGATCAGCTCCCCGCAGGAAGATATTATTCAACAGGTGCTTGAGAAATCTTTTAAATACCATTTCAACAACACAAAATCATAGAACGAGGCGTAGAATAATTGAAAGGCGATTGAATTTATATACATTATATATATATTTTTTTTTTATATAGATATATGAATATTTGTTTTATAGATATATGAATACTTGTTTTTTGGTTTAGAATGAAATTCAAAACAGTGTGGCTGTGGCCATTGATTGACACATTAAATTCATCTATTGACTGGGACAATTTAGGTGAACGTTTGTATGTAACGACCACTGCTCACTATGTACTTTTTAAAGACACTTAAACTATGGGGTCACCAAAGGTTCTCAACACATTAATAGAATCGTATTCAAAACAGTGTAGCTGTGGCCATTGATTGACAACCTTAAATTATCCCATTGACTGGGGTAGATTAGGTGAACGTGTGTCTGTAACGACAACTGCTCACTACTTACTTATTATAGAATTTAAACTGTGGGGTCACCAAAGGTTCTTAACGCCTCTAATATTAAAATAGTTCGAAAAATTAATCAGGAATAACTTTATGTTTTGATTTATATTATTGATATAAATCAAAACATCGTGTTATTCCTGATTAGTTTTTCTAATTTCTTTATTTAGGTGTTGAGAACCTTTTGTGACCCCACAGTTTAAGTGCCTTTAACAAGTACATAGTGAGCAGCGGTTGTTACACACAAACGTTTACATAATCTGCCCCAGTCAATGGGATAATTTCAGGTTGTCAATCAATGGCCACAGCTACACTGTTTTGAATATGATTCTAAAGTAATTCGAAAAATTAATCAGAAATAACACGATGTTTTGATTTATATCAATTATATAAATCAAAACATAAAGGTTATTCCTGTTTAATTTTTCGAATTATTTTATAACTAAAGGCGTTAAGAAACCTTTGGTGACCCCACAGTTTAAATGTCTATCGTAGGTACGTCGTGAACAGTGGTCGTTACAGACAAACGTTCACGTAAATTGTCCCAGTCAATGGATGAATTTAATGTGTCAATCAATGGCCACAGCCACACTGTTTTGAATTTTATTTATATAGATATATGAATGCTTGTTTTTTGTTTTATTTATATATGCTATTGAATGATTGGGTTTATTTTAGGGGTTTATTTTTGTCTTCTCTAAAATCACTGAAATGTCTTTTATTAAAATGACAAAATCTGCGTTGTCTGCATGGATACAGATACTTAAAACAAATAGTTTTTAATATTCTTTTCAATTCATTGTAAACCGCATTAACCTTTACAGAATATCTTACAAAATCTAATACAATTTTTAACCCTTTCTTTAAGTTAAGATGTCATTAAAATTCAATTTCCGAGCATACCCGGGGTGCGTAAATTTCTCCTTTTACAGTTTCCCGACAATGAAACGTGTAAATCAACAGGAGCGATCACTCAGTTATAACCAATCTGATGGTAACGTTGGACTATTACAGCAGAGCTAATTCTCATCTACTTTTTATGCGATTAAAAAACTATTTATTTCGATCAGTTAAGCTGTCAATGAATGTCACGTGTTTCTGATGTCGCACTCTACTGTCTAATTTTCGACTCGAATTCGGACTCGATGACGTCGAAGCACACCGCTTTTCACTCCGGTGTCATCAGCGGGTACGGAGAAACAAATTAACACTGCACACTTTAGGTTTACTAAAGCAATGTTACACAACACGGGTATGACATCTGTACTTGATTTACATGGTTAATTCTACCATTGCTTTTAAATGATAAAATATTATAATAATTAGCATCTTGACTTGGAATTTTTTAATTATAATTTAATTTATTTTTTAATTGATATTCCAAAAATAAACATGAACTGTGAAATTTTCCGTACCATATTTGATAAAGAATTTTAGTGTCGGCAGTCACAATAACGAGAGTTAAAATCACTCTGTACTTGTATATATAGAGTTTGGGGATATAATAAGATTATTGATCATTATTTAAGTAGAATGTTGGCGGCCATGCATGTGAAAGTTATTTATTCTAGGTATAGTACTGGTATTAAGATACGAAGCTTCACCATTTATTGTTAACACTAAAATCATGTCCTATACCGAATTGAAAACATCACTTGGTTCGTACTTACATGTCCAACAGAACGGGTGCCAAATATAGAACAGGATGTGCTTGCCCTTCCGAAGCATCTGATAACACACCCTGGTTTTGGTGTGGTTCGTGTTTTTCATGCAGTATTTTTCTTTCATGTTGTGTATTGTATACTGTTGTTTGTCTTTTGGCCTTTTTGCTTTTTTTTACCATGGCAATGTCAGTTTATTTTTCACTTATGGGTTTGAAAGTCCGTTTGATGTCTTTCTTTACTCTTTTTGAAGGTATGATATTCTAAGATTATATATATATATATACGTTGTAGTTCAACAGGGAAAATGTGAATTATTATACAATTTCAATTGAGAAAACTATTAATGGCTTAATTTATGACAAATCGATTTTTACGAAAAATAAATATGACAGACATGAACCAATTAACGACAACCACTGAACTACAGGCTCCTGACTTGAGAAAGGTTTAAACATGTTTTCTAGCGCCAGACTTTCTGCCTTCACTTAGACAGTGGTGTAACAGATCAACATATTAACAGAAGTTGTAAAGGACTAAATAAAACTCGTAAGATCGACACAAAGCTAAATAAACAACTAAAAAAACACATACTGTATATACATGAGAGTGAATTTAAAAATCCCTTACAACAAAAAAAGACTCAAAGTAAAGATCTGAGAATACTCGCAGTAACTGACAGCTAGTTCAAAATACTCAAACAATTCATGTATTTAAGACCATGGAAGTATTATATTGACATGTTTAAACTTAAATATCAATCAGGAAACATTCAACATCCAATGGATTTAGTGTAACTTTTGAGACTACGTTTATGTAAAGGATCTATAAGTTTACATGGATCGCATTAAAATGTACGGGCTCGGTGTACAACTTCCGTAAAAATAAGGATGTGATATCCCGTTTTTTTATACCGGTATACAGACAATCTTCCAAACCAAACCAAATCTTTGTAAAATGTATATATGGAAGAATTTAAACAATTTTTTTTTCTCCAGCAGCACATATTTTGCATTTATCCATCAATTGATACACCAGAGGTTTTTTTCTCCTCTGTATACCCTTGTGTTAAATGATTGATACTATAATAAGGAAGCTCCTCAAAGGGCTGTAATGGTAAACCGTACAGTTGGAGTTGTCTCTTTGAAAGTTTTTCTGTCATGAAGTGATGTGTAATACCTTATAGGTGATGACAACATGTATTCCTAAGTCGTAACTACAATCCCGTTACCTTTTCACGATTGTGACCTTCCGAAATAGACTATTTATTGAGTTTGTAATAACATGAGCAAACACATGTGAAGCAGGATCTGCTTACCCTTCCGGAGCACTTGAGATCACCCCGAGTTTTTGGTGGGGTTCGTGTTGCTTATAGTCTTTAGTTTTTTGTTGTGTTGTGTGTACTATTATTTGACCGTTTATCTTTTTTATTTTTTAGCCATGGCGTTGTCAGTTTATTATGGCGGAAATTAGACAAAACGGCATTATTTCGAGTCCTATAAAATCTGATTTAATGTTACAAAATGGGGCCAATATCCGTTCATGGCTGCGTATTTATACATCCCGTACAGCCAAATGGACACCCCTCTGTAGCAAGAGTTTACTTCAACGAATGTGAGAAATCCGTGTGACAATATTTCGTTTCAACAATCGACCATTTAGTTTATAGAGATATTTTCTTTAGACAGTTAGTAAAACCCAAGCCTAAGTAGGGCGTCCGTTTTGTCTGTGCCGGTTGTATAAATTCACAACAACGCCCGATCAGAATGCGGACGTTTAATCAAAAGCCTTCTGAAAATGGAATGTCACGCTCTCCGAACGTTAAGGAGCTAGGCAACAAATATTTTAGGGACCTGTATATCGCTGGTCTTTTAAAAGGCAAAATGTCAGTCTTTATATATATACAATATACTCCCATTTCCCTGTGGCAGTCCAAATTTGGCGCTTCTACCCATTCGGCAGCATATTACAATGCCTACCTAATGTGTGTATTGGTAACTTTGCTTTCATCCTAAACAAAACAAACATGAAATATGTGTCGCTGGACATTGAGGAAAAAAATCAATCAATCAATCAATCAATTAACAAATGTTTTGAATAAAAAAATATCGCATTTAACGTCCTCATTTTAAAGAGCTGCGTATTTATACATCCCACACAGCCAAAACGAACTCTTCTTATGTTTGAGCGTTCCTGATGAAAATACGTATACAAAAGCACTTCCGAAGCACGTAATTGATAAAGTGTTCATCTCTTTAATGTTAAAGACTATTTCACTTGGCCTTTAAATTGTTAGGTTTGAAAGTTCCTCAGTGTGATAGCTAAATTCTGAAAAGTGGTCATGGGCAACTGGATTTTTTTTTAATTTGAGGAACTTTTCATCTGCATGGAATACTTCACCCCTTTATGTTTCAAATGGTGTTCGGGTAGCATTTGGTTTTGTATACAATCTCGTCCGAAACTTTGGTGAAGCATGATCTATGCAGGAAAACCAATTTCATTCCAATGTCATCAAAGAGTAAATACAGGAAAGATAAAATTTGAAGGAGATGGAGATGATTCAGGTATACTGCTACTCGAAAAAGAAAATTTACCATCTGATTTAATCACGTTTTGTTAAAACAATTATCGAATTAAGAAATCAAAAAGGTATTATCAAAAAACGAACAGAAAAACCAAAATTAAAGTCGGTAATATGAATTAAAATTTGGATAGCTAAATTGATCTTTTTTATTTTTTATTTTGTTCTCACCCAACCCTCATCGCTTATTTATTGGATGCATGGCAAAGGATGAGGCAGACTTAAATGTATCAAAAATCCAAGGTGAAAGTCCATGTATAGTTGAAATTGACTGTTGTTTCCGTATTCTCCGTAATTTCTAGCTCATTGGGATAGATGACATGTAGATAAAGTTTTTAATCTGTTATCAGCAAAAGGAAGCTCATCCTCTATGATTACATGCTAACATCTATTCGTGTTGTTGTTCGCTGTAAATAATGCATAATTAATTCTACTTCATACGAATTAAGAAATAAATTTGCAATGAGCAATGTACATTTAGTGCCATGCACTCGAAGTACAAACTATTTGAATGAAAATCGATCTACCGAGTTTAACAAAATATTTTCGATTAAAAACTCATTCTGAATTCTGTCTTTATTTCTTGTCAGTGTGCTCTTGACAACAAACATGACCCTTTTAGCTCCCTAACAGCAAGTATGTTTTCTTATATTACATTAGGGTAACATATAAGAGAAGTTTTGACACGCTCGTTCAATTTCACGATGAAGGATTAAAAGTCTAAAGACATTTAGTTTGAACAAGATATCAATAATTGCAATGATCTATTTCTGATTCACATCTTGGTGAAAGGAGTTATTTTGCCACAGTACTTCAAAATTGCTGTTGAAATAGATGTTCTGATAGTTCGTTATCAGACACGATATTATTATATTGTACTCTTAGTGTACTTATAGTGTATACTCTTGGAAGATACATCGGGAGGGGGTGGTTTACCCCAATAACGTGTTTAAGATCATTTGACATCAAGCAACAATACACGGCACTGTTAAAAATAAGAGAGGCGAAGGATACCAAAGGGAAAATAAACAGACAACGCCATGGTTAAACAAAGAAAAAAGACCAAACAGACAAACAGAAAAGACCCAGAAAACAATTATACACAAAACACAATATTGAAAACTAAAGACTGAGCAACACGAACCCAACACATATTTGGGTTGATCTCAGGTGCTCCAGAAGGATAAGAATATCCGGACAAACACGTGGTATCCGTTAAAAAGTGTACCAAGTTAGGATTCTCACATTGACGAAATAAGTCGTTTTAAGTCTGTTTCTTGAAGAGATTCTACCTTTACAGTTTGTTCATCTACTAATGTCATCTGACAAAAGGTAAATATGTGTTGGTACATGTACATTAATATATCCATATATCACTCTTATTGAAATATTGCAAAAGTTATACCCCAATGGGATTGATGGCATGCATGAAAACAAATTAACACAATACATTATACATCACAAAAATAATACGAATCCAGTTGTCCGCTAACTATTCTGTTAAGTCAGTTTTACTGATTCGTGCAAACATATACGAATAAAAGAAAACAGATTGTAGAAAAACTATGTTCTGATTTAAGCATCACAAGTGGAGGTGAACGCCGGAAGAAATAAAGTTAAGATGAAAACCTTAAAGACTATCCTGTTATAAATTCCAATCTGATTGAAATCTTTCATATCGGTTGGAGATAGCGATAAGGAACAATCTTGATAGGTTTAACTTGCTGAAGTACAAGAAAAAACTTAATGCGTTTATCTAAAATATAATTAAAGGATTGATCAATTCTGGAGAAACCATCCATCTTTGAGCTGATAGTCATCGCCTTTATCTTCTAGGTCATATTTGATACATGACAAGCATCGAATACACAACACTGCCTCTGTTAATTCTTCTTATCTCGCAGAAACAGTCAACTTTTTATTAATGAATTTACGCAGATTGCTTTCTACATAGAAGCACACATTTAATTTTTGTCAAAGCAGTGATTATATTTTATAAAACAAAAGTCGTTTTAATGACAGGAAATTGATAAGATTCTTTCGCATATTTCATGTTTTGAAATTAACATAACACTGACGATTTCAATGTTTAAACGTCAGTTTTGTTTACTAATAGAATTCATTTTTGAATGGTTCCAGAAATAGGGATTTTGGATGGAAATGTTTAATGTTGAACAGAATTGAAAGTCTGTTTCTGCTTATCGGATATAGGCAAAATCGACCATCTATATAAAGGCGTTGGCTATTCTTTTTGTGTCTCGTTTGGTCATTTCGGAAGCACAAAATTTATAAAATGTTATTCTCATGCATTTTCAGCAAATGTATCCTTTTACTTGTCTTTGTTATAAATATCGTTACTTTAACATTGGAATTTAAATGAACTTATTATAATCGAGGCAATCAAACTTGTTAGTCGAAAACAAACTGACAATGCCCATGCAACAAGCTAAACACGACCAAAAAATAAACAATAGTATACAATAACATTATAAAATTCAAAGACATTTTAAGTAAGGCGCTCTCATGTGTCCCAGAAAGATAAGCAGATCATGGTCCACATGAAGATAATGAAACTCAAGATAACCAATCAATCAAATAACACGAAACACTAACTCCGTACATGGCAAACCTATATACAACAAGCAGGAGAAACAAAAACAACACACAGGGCGTATAAATATAACACAAAGGGAAAACATATAAACAAGGGCATGGAAAAAAATAATTGAGATCATTCGAAGAAGCTCCTGAAGATATATGTGCTTCGCACGTGTCAACGTGGTATATTGGTGCTGTAGAATATAGTAGTATAGTATATTCGCACAGGTTACAGTACAAAAAACGTATCATTTGTTATAGATTGTGGGGCGGTAGTTGCAACACAAAACCCGTATCATTGGTATTGATTGTGGCGGTAGTGGCAACATAAAAAAACGAATCATTGTTATAGATTGTGGCGGTAGCGGCAACACAAAAACCGTATCATTGTTATAGATTGTGGCGGAAGTGGCAACACCAAGAACCGTATCATTGTTATAGATTGTGGCGGTAGTGGCAACACCAAAAACCGTATCATTGTTATAGATTACGGCGGTAGTGGCAACACAAAAATCA
The DNA here is from genome assembly GCF_963676685.1 of Mytilus edulis. Classification (NCBI taxonomy): domain Eukaryota; kingdom Metazoa; phylum Mollusca; class Bivalvia; order Mytilida; family Mytilidae; genus Mytilus; species Mytilus edulis. The sequence goes on from NC_092344.1 coordinate 4,411,906, forward strand.
TATCATTGTTATAGATTGTGGCGGTAGTGGCAACACAAAAACCGTATCATTGTTATAGATTGTGGCGGTAGTGGTAACACAAACAGTAGTTGTAGAAGTAGTGTATATTATACTTAAACTGAATGGTCGGTTTGCAGAAAAACATATATTTTCTGATTTTCAATCATTGTTGTTATAACCCTATACTTCACACAAATTTAAACTGTTTTCCTCTATCATGATAAAATCAAATGCCATGGCATCTATATTATATGGCAATTTGTTCTGCATGTAATTTTTGTTTTTGATCAATTTCTAAATCGCAATTCAACCTTTTCAAAATACGACTGGTAGTAACCTTTAATTAAAGTGTTGTCATTTACAAGTAATATTTTGAAAAATAGATTTAATGTTTTCTCCTGTTTCATGCAAAATATATAAGATTAAAATCCACATTTCTGAAACGGCCCATTACATGAAGATTGGATGGGATGTAAAATGAAATAAAATGGTTAATCGAGTTGACCTTCTTACAAGTGGAAGTAAAGTGAACAGATGAAAAAGTTCACTGTCTGTGTTAGCGACCATCAGAACTGATATGCATTTGCATATAAATCACCCCGCCAATCTCACGATTGCGATGTTATCTTCCAAATATGGGTATCATTGTAATTGTTTATGTGCAAATTGTCCGCTATCAGATGATTGATTCGATATTTTTTATCTATCAAAATCTAAATCTATTTAAGAATACAAAATAAAAACCTGATATAAAACATTGCTGAAGTCATTTTCTGGATTTCTGGTCTGAATATTTATACGAATCAATCAGAAAGGAATCGACGTTTCCATGGTAACAATCTACGATCTCTATCCTATTTCTCTCTTTAGAATATCATAATTTTTCAGAGTGACAACATTATTTCCTTGGTGGTAACTGTTATTGGTCTCATTCTGTCTCACTACATTGGTTTCTATTCTATCTAAGTACTTGAAACTTTAATCCAACAGATAAATATTATCACTTTTTCACGTTCAGAGTTGTGAGCAAAAATTCAAAAACGAATATGAAAATTGCATGCATGCATGTGTTGTTAATTTGAAATGTTAAATTGTTATATTTGGGACATATCATTCAATGTCTATCAAAGTGTTACCTTCGAATACCAAGCTCGGTATAATTTGTCTATTTGTCGTTCTGTAACTACTATTTCTAAGTAAAATGGTTACCATTTACCACTTAGTAACCAGTTTACGCCGACTCTCTAAGCATTTGAATGGATTATTTAGAAAACCCTATATGTATATACCACAGAGTTGCTGACTTTTTTTGTCTATACGAGCGTTCCTGTTCATATGAAGATTAACATATAGAAAAGCGATTACAACAAAGGAAATTGAGTATTTGACTATGGTGCCTTTTAAGACAACCCTGTTCCCATATAATTTGTGGTATATTAAGTCAAGAGAGTCAAGTGTCAGGACATAAGAAAATAATACTAACTTCCTTATGTGAGATATAAATCTACAACCGAATGGAAACAAAACTGAATTGATGTCTATGGCAAAGTACAAACTTAATATTTCATTTTGAGCTGATGACATTTTTTCGAAATATATTTCAATATAATTATATAGCAACCATCTATCTAAAATAAAATTCATTCTACATTATAATGAATGTTAGTCTTTGGTTTATCCATCCACAAATTATAAAAAGGATACCATCATCCAGAAAAATTGTCATTTATATTGATAAAACAGTAAAAATATACCAAAGGGACAACAGACTCAGATGTCAAACACAAATATACAACGCCATCGCAAACAAAAAAGAGACAAAGAGAAAAAAAAAAAACAACGTTATCCAAAACACAACATCAAAAACTATAGACTTAGTATCTAACACAAACCCTACCCAAAAACTAGACTTAGTATTTAACACAAACCCTACCCAAAAACTAGACTTAGTATTTAACACAAACCCTACCCCAAAACTAGACTTAGTATTTAACACAAACCCTACCCAAAAACTAGACTTAGTAGTTATTACAAACCCTACCCAAAAACTAGACTTAGTATTTAACACAAACCCTACCCAAAAACTAGACTTAGTATTTAACACAAACCCTACCCAAAAACTAGACTTAGTATTTAACACAAACCCTACCCCAAAACTAGACTTAGTATTTAACACAAACCCTACCCAAAAACTAGACTTAGTATTTATTACAAACCCTACCCAAAAACTAGACTTAGTATTTAACACAAACCCTACCCAAAAACTAGACTTAGTATCTAACACAAACCCTACCCAAAAACTAGACTTAGTATTTAACACAAACCCTACCCAAAAACTAGACTTAGTATTTAACACAAACCCTACCCCAAAACTAGACTTAGTATTTAACACAAACCCTACCCAAAAACTAGACTTAGTATTTATTACAAACCCTACCCAAAAACTAGACTTAGTATTTAACACAAACCCTACCCAAAAACTAGACTTAGTATTTAACACAAACCCTACCCAAAAACTAGACTTAGTATTTAACACAAACCCTACCCAAAAACTAGACTTAGTATTTAACACAAACCCTACCCAAAAACTAGACTTAGTATTTAACACAAACCCTACCCAAAAACTAGACTTAGTATTTAACACAAACCCTACCCCAAAACTAGACTTAGTATTTAACACAAACCCTACCCCAAAACTAGACTTAGTATTTATTACAAACCCTACCCAAAAACTAGACTTAGTATTTAACACAAACCCTACCCAAAAACTAGACTTAGTATTTAACACAAACCCTACCCAAAAACTAGACTTAGTATTTAACACAAACCCTACCCAAAAACTAGACTTAGTATTTAACACAAACCCTACCCAAAAACTAGACTTAGTATTTAACACAAACCCTACCCAAAACTAGACTTAGTATTTAACACAAACCCTACCCCAAAACTAGACTTAGTATTTAACACAAACCCTACCAAAAACTAGACTTACTATTTAACACAAACCCTACCCAAAAACTAGACTTAGTATTTAACACAAACCCTACCCAAAAACTAGACTTAGTATTTAACACAAACCCTACCCAAAAACTAGACTTAGTATTTAACACAAACCCTACCCAAAACTAGACTTAGTATTTAACACAAACCCTACCCCACAACTAGACTTAGTATTTTACACAAACCCTACCCAAAAACTAGACTTAGTATTTAACACAAACCCTACACCAAAAATACGGATGTATCTCAGGTGCTCCCCAAGGGTAAGCACATCCTGCTCCACTATATGTATGCTGGAAAAAATGGTTAAACGCTGCGCAATTCTTACAATAAAGACTATACTGCACAGACGAACTTGGTTGGTTTTTTTTCACGAAAAGTTTTTTGAGTTGTTTAGTTTTTGTTTCAAGATAAGTTTAACTGAGTTGCTGTTAGGTTATCGATATTTCATCATGTGAAAATAACAAAAACAAAACAAAATTAATGTTTTTTACTTGGGTTTTTTCGAACAATATAAAAATTTAAAATGATTCAAGTTAAATTGAATATTTCGGTAAACTCAAAGTTAATTTGTTTATCGTCAAACAAATATGTTTTCTAATGTAGAATTAAGTATGTTTTAGGGAACACAGTAGAGAAGATCTCTGACACAAGTTAAGTATCAAATGATAAATGATTAATCTGTAAATCATTGTAGATTCTTATTAATGCAACAACACGAATTTTCGTAATCGATACACACAGAGAGGCCAGCTATCGTTACTATTAATCATATTATATTATTCAAATTTGGAGAGAAAAAAAACCTCCAAAATAAGACAAAATATCAGAAGATGACACCTATCAGGAAACGTGTCACACATGCAATTCCTGATTTACAATTAGATGTTGTTTTATTTGTTGTTTTTTTTGTGTCTGTATATCTATTCTAAATTTTGTTCTGTCTTTATTAAAACGTTAACTTTTTTTTTAAATGCATATCTGTTTATATAAATTTCATACACAGTTTTGTTTGCTATATATTCCTGAATAATTGAGATATTTCCTGGATCGAAGTGAACGCGTCTATATTGATCGTTCCATTATACTATGTGCTAGTATTTACATCAGCGATAAGATGGACAGGCTGCCTTTAAATCGGATCAGAAGCCCAACATCTTACAATCCTTTTATCAGCAAAAATTCAAACTAGTCCTTCTCTTCACCGCTCAATAATGTTTTATCTTCTCATATATAAATGACAAACGCTTCACTTTTGTCGTTATTTCTTCAAAGTCAGTCTATGTAATTTTTGTTGCTTTTTCTGTATATCTTGGTGGATTTTTTCTATCATTGTTTAAGGATTACAGTTTTCAGTAATGGTGAGAATTTGTTATGGATGCGTTTTAGGATTATATTGAAATTATAAGGTTTGTAGCTGAATATTTGAGAATGCTTTGCTTCTATAATCTTGTTTAGGGTTTATTTCTGTAAATATTTCTAGGAATACATAAAAATATATAATCTTGTCAATGTGTATAAAGCATTCAAGTATTAAGTAAAAGTATTTCATAATGTCAGTGTCCAAAACTTCCGATATCCATAACAGTCACATGTCTATTTATGTGACCTGCAATGACGTTGATTCTTTCTTACGAAATAATGTAAACCGTCACCATTCAGGAACTCTATTTTAAAGGAAAAGAAAAACAAAACAAAAAGTTACATGTTTGAAGACAGAAAAAGAGGGGCGAAAGATACCAGAACGACGTTCAAACTCTTATAATAAAAAGAGTGGCGAAAGATACCAGAATGACGTTCAAACTCTTATAATAAAAAGAGTGGCGAAAGATACCAGAACGACGTTCAAACTCTTGTGTCGAAAATAAAAAGACAACGCTATTGGCTAACAAAGAAGAAGACAAACAATAGAACACAAAACACAACATAAAAAACTAAAGGCTGAAATTGTATCTTACTTAGTTACAACCTAAAATTACCTTTACTTTATATCAATATAGTCATAAATATAAGGAGGTGCAGGGGCGGATGCAGGAATTTTCGAAAGGGGGGTGCTAACCCAGGGCACCCAGGGCAAAAGGGGGGGGGGGTGCAAAACATATGCCCCGATACAAATGCATTGATCGGCAAAAATAAAGGGGGGGGGTGCGCACCCCCGGAACCCCCCCCCCCTGGATCCGCCACTGAGGTGTAGGGTGTATGTAATTGAGACAGCAACCCAATGACACAAATAAAAACTGAAGATATATAAAAGTCATCATCTAAATCGTCCAAAGTATATATTATAGTTATGAATGGGGCGGTGAGAATACAGAAAGTTGAGATTAAAACATTCAAAAACGCACTTTTGTAATTGGCAATATTTGAAAATTACGTAATCTTAAATTATGAAATAAAAAATATATATATTAAGCTGTAAATACATCATAAGAGTGTGAAAGTTAAAGTATGTAAGTGAATTTAAAGTGTTTTACAAATTGCTTAAATCGCTATACCTCAGCATGTAAATGATAATAAAAGTTCTAAATTTCTTTACATGTTTTGTCAGATTCAAGTATGACATATTTTAACATTTACAAGTGTACAGTCGTTTGATTCAAGATCGTTAGAAAATGGTAAATTAAAACTGATAAAAGGGGAGTTAAATGATAATTATTTTCATTCATATTTTCTCAAACTATTTTAACAACTCTTCTGTTTAACTATATAGTTTGCAGATTACATTTAAAAATATATTAAGCTAGGTGTTGGCTGATAAAAAGAGTTTTTTTACACGACCTACTTTTGCTTCCCTTGTTCAAATATTCCCCATTTAAAATTTTATATATTATTTTTTGTGCTTTTCTCACTGGAATATTGGAAAAAATAAGTATATTCAGTAATAATAGATATAGAAAATTAATATCAATGTCATTATTGTACGGTAAATTTCTCCTATACTTCGTTATATTATATAAAACTTTTGGTTTTCAGAAGAGTTTATCTTTCTCTTTTCCTTTCTTTTTCTACATCTATGTGTATATAAATCTGTTGTTTATTTTGTTATTGAAAATTTTTAACAAATATACAATTTCTTAATAGTTTTTTTGTGATTCCAACTTAAGGATTTGTAAGTTGTAAGCTCCTCATAAAAAAAGAAACTTTTGTTGAACATGTGTTTTAACATTTGAGAATACATAATGCAACTTGTTTTGCCAGAATCGTGATTGAAGAATCAGAATGCAGCACGAAACAGAATATCTAAAATGTTCGTCCGACATGAACAGCACTATTTGCCTTGTGTTTTCTTTCATTAGTTTTTGCACTTTGTGAGACTGTTTAAACGAAATTCCCTTGGTGGAATGGCTCAGCATTTTAACGATCTTGCAGATTGGGACTGATAAGAAATTCAAGGATTTAATGATGTAGTCTATTATTCAAATCTTATCATAATCGCATAAACAGAAATAATTTTGATAAAATACAAGATATACTTATAAAACGACTAATAAACGAAGTGTTTACACGGGCTTTGAACGTTTTTGATGTATACGATATCATCTTAACATGCAATTTATTCAAAATAAAATATCTTGTACGATTCTTTGATCTGTTATCACAGATGTTTATTTACATTTTTAATCTTAATTCTTAATAAACCCCATGATGAAATTTGTAAGTGATAGGTTTTTTTGGTTAAATTCCTATGAGTTTAATTCAGAACCCCAACAGAAATTACACATCGTTTGACTAAAACTAATTCTCACTGATTCTCCGCTGTATGTATTGTTCATATTTAAATGCATTTTTTTAAATGTTTATTTTCTAATACACCTCAACGTTGTTATCTTAAATGGTTATTTTTTACAAATCTTATTATTCATTCGCAATTCAAATAGAAACAAGAAGAAACCATTTTATTTGTGAGAAAAGGCCACACAAGTATTTGCGTTTTAACTTTTCAAACATTTTCCTTTTTAAATGTACAGTACATTGACGAAACTGAATTTAATATTCATTCTAAACTTTAAACAAACAGAAACATATGAAATCGGTTAAAAAGATTGGATCATGAAAATAATCCAGAAAAATACAAATAAAATAATGTAAAAACACGAGAAATAATATATGCAATTGCTTATATTTTAGTTATAACTTTTAAAATTTTCTATGATGTTTTAAAATCATTTTTCAAACTCGATAATTAAGTTTTAATTTCTAGGACATAACCATGTAGCAAATAACAATTGCAAACAAGAAAGAAGTCGGAATATGACTATTCTGTTTTAATTACCCGAGCTACAGACACGTCTTAGCCCAGTTCTAAGGAAGAAAGAAATCGAGGAATATATTCATAATGTTAATAGTGGTGGACCGTTATCTCATCGAAACATAAATCCACATTATGATACAGTTATTGGCCATAGGAATTAAACTTCTATCGATCACGTCTTATCAGCAGAACCAGAAGACCTTCACCAAAACATACGCAGCCTCGTTCAAAGTGAATTAATATCATAATACATTTAATGCCATACGATTAATTTTGCGTTATCTCCGTTTTTAAGACTGTGTTGTTTTTTAACGATTCTTTATTTGGCGTTACAAATTGTTAATTAGTTTTAACTACGACAGATAACGAGTCAGATTTTTAACTAGGAAATTATTCTGTACACCTGAACAGGTTAATTGTTTTGTTGAACAAAAGAGAGATGTTTACTTTCTTGCATCACAAGCTAGATGGAGTGTATAATTAAATCAGCACCATCAAAATTTTAAATATAATGACAATCATTTAGATAAGAGAAAAACCTAATTCATCATCTAGCTCAGAATTATTCCTACAACAATTTACACAACGGTAGCGAGGCTGGTAAAACTAATTTACCATGAACTCATATCAAGGTTTCATCAATTTGAATATATGCGCTTTTTTAATGTTTATTTTGTATTTTATTGTGACATTTGACTTTTTTCTAATTAATAGCAAAAATTGAGACAAAGTTTTACAACTATTGATGTTTAATAAAATCGTTTTATTTTTTTATATATAACACCTACATCTAATATGTAATACTTTAAATGCATGGCTGATAACAGTACTACGGTCAGCAATAGACTTTTGAGTTTTCAACGCGCTATCGATATTGATTCACAAAAAAGCGCATGATTTATAAGGTCGAAAAATTAACTCTCTACACAAATTATTAACTCCCAATCGCAAACACATTCACTGTATTGAAGACCTATTGATGGTCCACTAAGTTCTGAATTTTACATACATGCAAATGAATATATGATTGAACGAAAAGAGAGTAAAACACGTTGTGTTACAAGCAGTGGTTCTTTAAAACTATTTGAAGTTGTGCTTGTGTAGTAACGCCAAAGCATAAATATCGGCCATTAAGATTATTCACTCGCGCAGTTCAATTAAGCCAGTCCGACGGACCTTTCTAGATGACCTTTTACCATTTTTTTGTGATTTGAAGTTTACCACTACAGTAACTGGTCAGAATAATGAAGTTGACCCCATAAAAAGATAATGAAAAGTTCACTTGTGAATTAACATATAATCCGGAAGCACGTTCGCCATAATGTTTCTCTGCACGCGATCAGCACGAGACTTGATAAAAATGTTAAAGGGATTTGACGAGATGTTAAGACAAGTTGTCATCTTGATTAAACAATATGTCAAACTTATCTCGTTCCTTAAACTGTTAACTTTCTATATTAACCGCAAAGTTGTCAAATAAAAGTAATGCCTCTTTGTATTTCTTTAATAATATCAATGTTGAGGATTAATTCTGTTTTATATTATCTTTTAATAGCCAACAAATTCCGTTCAATACAAGAACATCATTTTGGCGTTATTTCTAAATTTATATTTATTCACTTTCATATTGGATTTTGTGAAGTCCTGCATGAGTTACAATTGATACAGAAACGTCTTCATTATACAAATTATACAATAAATAAATTCATATCAAAACATCCTTAAACAGATTTATTGGTCTCATTGTATCCACAGAATGGCGACTTAGCTCTAAAATGTTTTCCTTTCAGAAATAACAAGAAATCTCTTGGGAAAACCTACAGATCGTCGAAATTCACAAACTTGCATCAAAAAGAAATTGAAGAACGATCAGCTTATCATAGAAAATTGAACGTCACCTTATCTTGATCAGATCACGGAGAAAACTGCACAAAAATGTCCGTCAATACCAGCTAACTGCTTTCTAAGTGCTTGGCCGACTACTGCCTCTGTCAGTGGGAAAAGAGCTATAATAATTGATGACTCTTATCTATCTCGTCTATCAGAAGAAAAATGGCATAAAGATCACAGAGCTGACTCGAGGATGAGTCTAAGCGATCTAGGCAACATTTGCCAGTTTTCAATGTAACAATTAGCTTTATTTTTGTCATTTTCCAAAGCGAAAATGAATCAGGAACAAATAAATCTTTGTCAAATGAATAAATTAATGTGTATCGATATCTTTAGTATTTTTTGTCTTGAAGACTCAATTATCATACGAAGGTAAATATCTATTTAATGAGGACAATTTTTACATCATTGTTCATTTAATTCAAATATAGTTAATTCAGATTCCGTTACATTGCTTTCACAATTGGGTTTTTAATGGTGATATATCTGATTTCAAATCTCTAAATGAAATCTTACCAAAGAAAATTATGATGACTTTTGTTTCCCTTTCAGAGACATACATGTGGTGAGAAATTAGATTTGTCCACAATTTACTATATAAAGTATTGACTCACAAAATAAACAATTGGTTTTAAAACAATATATTTGAATTTAATACTTATATCATAAGTGTTTCTATTGCTATGTTTAATACATTCGTTCAATCAAGTTAAATGACATAATTTTGATATGATATAAATGTTAGGATTAAAGTCAGTCACTCTACCACGCTATTTAACTACGATTTTTAAATTTTTGAATTGAAAATTTTATTGGTTATATTGTGCTAAAGTCATAAATTAATCATCAAAATTAAACCTTAACCTAGAAAACCACAATAATGTTAAAATGATTGACTCATGAACATATAAGTTACAAAATGATCTTTTTACTGGTTATTGAACTAATTAGACGATTGGCGATTTAAGAAAAATTCCAAAGTAATGACGGCCTCTGTGGCAAGACAGTGAAGAGATGTTCTGTGTTTTGATGGGGTCCTGATAAAGCCATATTCTCTTTCAGGATATGGCGTACGGTTACATAAGATGCCGTACAATTATTTTTGTTAAAAAAGACTTTATCATTTTTAAAACAACTCCCGTCTGTTTTTTAGGTTCTTGTTTATTCTTATCAATATGAAATTCTGTTCGTTGCTTTTAAATGTCATTTAAGACGTGCTAGCTTTGGATCAAATCGTTAAAAATGTTTTTTGACATGAGTTGTCACAGACTGTATGGCGGCACCTTTAAAATTTGTATACTGCTGCAATGATAAAATATATAGAAGAATCTTATTAGTCAAATAAATTTACATGTTATTCCTTGGGGTGTAGATGGAAATTATTGATCAAGGTTGAACACAATTCACTCTTACAGCAATCTGGGGTGGTATTCTCGAAAGTATCGTAAGATTCGTCCTAAGTCATAGATAAGACCAATTTTAGGATGGACTTAGGATCAATTTAGGACACTCTTAAGTTGTGTCTCGAAGCTATCTCAGACGTATCTTATGTTAGGACGTCATAAACATATCCTAAGTCGAAATTTTAAATCGTCAAATTTATTTTTTGATAAAACATTTATTAATGACTAAACCAATTAATTAAATTGTTTACGAATTTTATAATTACAATTAAAGAATTAAATCCATGATTTTGAAATTAATGTTATACTAAAATTATATCAAAAAGGATTGTAATTTAAACTGGGAAAGAACTTGTTTTGAAATGAGAATTGAATTGGTAGTGTAATCGTAAAAACGAAGTTCAAAGTTTAAAATCATGCCTTATTTCTTATTATACGAGTCAACCCCGATGGTGCGTTTCATTTCATGTTAATCTTCAGGTAAAAAAATGAACAAAAACCGAAATCCAAACTTTATTATGTTAGGATGAAGATAGGATGATCCTAAGACACGTAATTAGGTGTCCTAAAGTTAGGACGAAAACTGCGATATATCGTAAATTAAGAGAGCTTCGAGAACACGACTTAGGATAAATACCTGTCATAAGATGGACTTAGGACACGTCCTGGTCCTAAGATAGCTTCGGGAACACCACCCCTGGTCATTGCAACTTTGTTTCAGCATTGTAAATATATATATGTTGGGCATAGAGAACATTTCTTGCTCTTAAAACTGACATTGATAAAAAATATTTATCACCGAATCATTATAAAATCATAATTCGTTAATATTCAATCGTTAGTCAATGTTTCCCAAAATGTCTAATAAAATTTTTAACAAACCCGAACAAATCAAAAACAAACAAAACTACAAATAACAATGATATCCTTTCGCCTTACGAATATCCGGTGGTCTTTCATAATTTCAACGGTTACATAGCACTACTACAGAAGGACATTTGTGGTTAAAAGTCCATACATATATAATATATAATATACATATTTTGTATTTGGTTTAGAATTGATTGAATGTTGTTTATATATTTATAAAGGGAGTAAAAAGTGTATAGAATGCATTCAGTTTACAAAATTTGTGGTAAATGAATGTTAATTATCTTTCCTGTGCTGACAACATTCAAAATCATAATTTATTATTTACGTAGATACATATAACAATGCAAGGTTGAAAAATATATTCCTGTTTTGAGATAATAATGTATGTATATAGATTCAAAATTACAAGATTATTATTTAGATTGCTACTTTGACAGGTATTCAGATACAAGTGAGAGGTTTTGCTAGCTATAAATCCAGGTTCAATCCACCATTTTCTACAAAAGAAAATGCCTGTTCCAAGTCAGGAATATGACAGTTGTTATCCCTTCGTTTGATGTTTTTGAGCATTTGATTTTGCCATTTGATTAGGGACTTTCCGTTCTGAATTTTCCTCGGAGTTCAGTATTTTTGTGATTTTACTTTAGATACAAACCATGCAGAATAGACTGATATTTATAGAAGACCTAAGACACAGACCACTATGTAAGACTTAGATACACCCCAAAATATAGGAGGTCTTCATCAATCAGGAGGCTCCATTGTTCGGATATATCAGATAGTACACCTCCTGTCCAAACAAATATCTCTGATATCTCACCTAATGAACAGAACATTCATACGTGAAATATCGACCCTGCTCCTTTTAACCCCCAATTCTTTACGCTTGTCAACATAACGGTTTGCACACACTTTCTGTAGAAAAAACAAAAGAAAACCTACATGGTATATCTTGAGATCATCGACTGATTTCCAATGAAGTTTACACCTTGGCAGAAAAAGCAAAGATTGGAGATTTTATCAAATCTTGAGAAACGTGAAAATATTGAATAGAAGGCTTTTATCAAGCGGTGGGGAAAATTGGCCGATAAAATCAGAAAATTGTTCGCTACTCAAAACTGCTCATTATAACAGTAAATTTACTACCTGTCAATCATACCTGGTCGTGATTTTTTAACCATGTTTATCTTATGTGTTGTAATTTTCTGATAGTTCGAGTAGGACTTAGGTTTTTGGTTTTTCATTCATGCTTTAGTATCATTATACAACGAAGACAAAAGTAGATAAATCTTGAAGAAAAAGTTATCAGACGAAATATATGATAAGCCTGAAAGTCACTGTAGACAGTTTAAATATTATATAATCCGTGTAAATTACATTGTTAAACTTAGTTGTCCTGAAGAACTTTGATTGTGTCATCCGGCACCACCCATACCAGTAGTATGACATGTTCAGTACGTTCAAACTCTGTATACTGAAAAACTTTTGGAGTTAATGCGATCAGTAAACTAACTCCTATTTCTATTGAATTACACTATAACTATACCATAAGATTACAAAGTAAGAATAGTTATCATATAGGGCAAAGTTAAAATCATTACTTCTTTACTTACATTAAAAAAATAAAGCAAACAGTTTCAAGACATTCAAGCAAATGACGGTTCGCACAATCCACCCATTATCTTAATCCTATATATATCTACCTGCTGGTTTGTTTTTCGCAAAGATGCTCCCTTTTTTTAATACATAGAATGTATGCTTGCACATAGCTGTGTATAGTTTCCCTGATTAATTGATAAATAAAAATATAGAACATAATAGTAAACATAACACTTGAAACCAAAGAGCAAAAATAACTTATTTCATAAGATTTTGATGGTATTTTTCAAACCACACATAATTATAATTTGTACTTTAAATTTAATCAGCAATACTAGCGTTTCAAAATTTCACACATTTTGAATTGCATTTCAATATTTCGGCTAATGTTGTTTTATTTGACACAGTCCGTATACAGTTCAGAAACCTTTGGTACATATATAGGAAAGTGGTGTCCGTTTTTGACCAATCACTACAAGAAAGAAAGAGCAGATGCTCAGATGTTGACAGTACTCATATTGAACATAAACAAAAGTCTACAACTTGTATCATAAAACATAAAACGGACATTTCAGGCCATTTCATCAAATTGCTATCATTTAATCGGATTTGTGACGACAAAAGGAACATATTTCAAAATCTGATATATAAACCGTAAAAATTAACTAATTTTAATGTCTTGCGAAAACTAAAAACACGGAGATCAAACGCATGTAAATTAAAGAAATGTATAAAATATAGAAATTATAAAAATACTGATCTTTACATTCGACTGACCACATGATTTTATCCATTTTTATTACAATTTTCACGGGTCAGGCAAAAGATATCAGTTGTCAGTTTTGACCCTTTTATTCCTTATTTCTGATATTCTAACAATTCCACAAAGAAATATAGTGAGAACTGTTAATTAACGTGACTTTAGTTATGTTAGGGGATCTTTCAACTTGACTAAACAACAGATATTATCGCGCAAAGATTTGATGAAAATCGAAATGATTTTTACAGATGAACAATTTACTTTTTTTCCAGTGGGTCGAATTAAAGCACAAAACATAAATTTGTCTGAAGAGTTAAAGGTTTATGAAAGAATCAAATTTATAATTATGCTTTTTTCAAACAAAGACATTTTAAACAGAAGGCAAAAAAATACAATCCCACACACATAATCGCATACAGTTATTTCATTATACTTATAAAATTAACAGAAAATCATTTTTTTTTCAACAAGACTAAAAACTTTAAAACATATAAAAATAGATAATTTTTCTTTTGAAGTTGTATAAACCTCATTACAGAATTAGTTTAATTTGAACATGTGGAAACATTTGAGTATAGCACTTGAATGAAATGTTGATAACAGATATAATACTGTCTTATAAGTGTCAAAGCACTAAGTCAAACGTCAGGTGCTCGTGACTTAACGCGCGCGACGCAAGTCTTATCTTCTTCCACAATTCAAATTACAATTTGAGATAAGGTTCTGAAAAGATAAGACATCGCTTTTATCAGAGTGATTCGGTTTCTTTCTGTAGTAATTTGAAAAACCATTAAAGCCTTAGAAGAGTACTTGTGATTCCAACAGCCTTGTGAAATCAAACGAGCTTAAGCTTTTTTAAACTATACACCACATTATTTGTATTCTGGCCATTGTCTGTCGCCACAGAGTAATGGGTTCTAATAACTATAATACGTACTGGAATAATGAATCATGGGTACATCATTGTCATCGTGCAAGGTTTACACTGAGTACGATAATACCATCGAGTAATGGGTTCTAATAACTATAATACGTACTGGAATAATGAATAATGGGTACATCATTGTCATCGTGCAAGGTTTACACTGAATACGATAATACCATCGGAAACGAACAAAACAATTAGGCATAGAAGTATTACCATATAAAAATTTCAGTTAATAAGGGTTTTAAAGGTCGTGTTCCAATGCCATTATATTTAGTAAGTAATCTCACATGCGCACATGTTTAAAAGGGACCAGGAATGAACTGGGCAGACGAAAATGTGTCTTTGCGTTGCCTTTTCGTTTCCTTTTACAACATTCAACTTTATTTTAAGAATGAGACAATGGTCAATAAATTAAACCAAATGCCTAAAATGCAAAGTTGAAATCCGTGTTGTTGGTAAGTTTTTTCTCTCTGGTAGCTTCATTGCTGGTCCGTTTGAAACATCTGTGGATACAGACTGCCAAGATGTACAAAACTTTGTCTGTCTATTATGTTCTGAACTGAACTCCCAACTAATTTGGTAGAATAAAACCATAAAAGGAGACAAAATGAAGCCTATGAACAGTATAAAAGGAGGGTAATGTTAGAATTGAACAATTTGTGCATATTGTAGTCACCTGAAAAATCATAAGGTTAAAGTTACACCATCAGTTTACAAAGTTTCTCGACAGTATAGTTAACTTGATAGTAATATCCCCTAGGGCCTGATTTTCTACTGTCGGGGGCCTAACAGTCTATCAGCATTGGCATGGAAACGGTGTATGATAGGGAAACAAAATAACAACACAACAAAAAGATTCATGTTCATTTTCTGTACATGTCGTAAATAGTTTCTCGTCCTTGATGCTTGATGCAAATTTCTGAAAAATTAAAAAACTCTGAAAATCCACAAACAAGGAATAATATCCAACGAGTCGAGGAACACAAGTGTATCAAGATGTATACCTTAAGATTGGAACAAATTTATTCCTATTTAAGTTAAATAACGTTCTATATCTTATATCTCATGCTGGAGTCTGAACGAGTGGTTATATTTCTATTATTAGCAGGCCTATCAAGTAAAGATTGAATGATTATATATCCGGCTTAGTTGTTTTATGGTTGGATTGCTGAACACCAAATCAGACAATTTATTTCATATCGTTCAGAAAGCGAAGAATGACATCGTTATGTATGTGATTACTTTTACAAAAATGTGTGATTATGTGATTACTATAGAACATATATGTGATTATCATATGTGATTATTTTAGAACACAAGTGTGATTATCATATTTTATTACTTTAGAACACATGTGTGATTATGTGATTACTATAGAACATATATGTGTGATTATGTAATATTTGTGGAACATGTGTGTTATTAATTGCTTACTATGGTTCATATCACGTTTTAATAATGTGATAACTATGACACATATATATATGTGTGATTGCGTGATTTTTATCGCAGAAAATTGTGTTTATATGATTGATATGATAGTCACGTGTGATTATGTGATTACTATTGCATAAATATGTGATAATGTAATTGATGCAGCCATACAAGATGTGGGATTATGTGATAAATGCAAACACATGCATGCAAATATGCAATTACTATTCAAGACTGTGTAGTTGCCTTATTTTGATTGCAAAAGTATATGATTATTTGATAATAACCTTTCGTCGGAGTATTACTTTTCTAAATGCACTATTAGTGTCTTATTAAGTCAGTCTACTGCAAATATAATAATCTTCAACCACAATATTACAGCTCTTATATCTGTAAACTGGTTCCTTTACCACAAATAACCTTTATCAGTTTATGTAAGATTAAATGCAATTCTGCAAAATAAATCCTTAACGTTGTTTTTCTCTTAATATTTTATTTAAAATAAAAGAACATTGCGTCCTCAGGATTAAAAAAGAACATTAATTGGTTATTAATTTTTATATTATGATAATCAAATCAAGACGCTTATGGCGTTACACTTATTCTTTCCTCGAGCTTTTGTATTGCAATATCCGCACTTTTTTCTAATAATTTGTCAGACACGTGACTCGCACTATAGAAAAACGTTTGTTTCCGGTTTGTTGAATAGATGAAATATGGAAAACTACAAACTGTTGACGATTTTATATTGATGCGATGAAATATCTTTTCCATTCAGATGATCACATGGCACGTGAACGAATTTATTTTGTCGTATTTCATTTCTATTTCACAAATTGTATTCATACACGTGCCAAGAAACAAAATAAATAATACAGTTCGAGAGTAATGCACATTTTGCACACATAAAAACAATAATAAGTGATTAAAACATTTCTGAAAAATGAAAGCGCGTTAGAATATTGAAATAATTACAATTACTCGTGCATTGTAATCATAATAAAAACGAGATTTTGTTGTACTGTCATATTACGTGGAACTATTTCCGTGCGATGAATCAATTCCAAGACTAAATGAGTAAATTCAACTAAATGATTTATGCAAGAGATCCGTCTTACTTAAGAAGAAGTATTACGTCCTTGCTCAACTGTTATTCAGAAAAGCACATAGCATCTGATGGTAGTACACGAATCTTTCATAGAAATTCAAACGCCTTTTTCAATATCAAGCACTATACTGATTCACTGTGAGGGGACAAGTTTGAATGGTAACAACTTGAAAAATTCAATTTGCACCCTTATGTTTTCGATAACAGTTTCATAGTATTATCAGAATTAACAAAAATTAAACAAAACTAACGAAATACCAGCAGAACGTGAGAACAATTGTCGTTAGTTTTCTTACGTTATGGGGTTTTCTCATTGTTGAAGGTTGCCTATATAATTACTTACATCCACTTCATTCAAACTTAAGTTGCTAGTTGTCCATTGTCAATCATACCACATATCTCATTATAGTTGTATACAAAATATAACAGCTAACACATAAATGTCTGGGTCATCTTCGCTATCCAAGGATTAGGATCCAGTAGAGAGGAGGGGACTGGATCGTAACCCTTGACTAGCGATGAATTTTCAGGTAAACTTTGCCGGAGAGACTTTCAAACCTTAGTTATAGTACATTTTCACAATTCGTAAACTTAAAATTGCTAGAAATATATTAAAATCGCCTGTGTACGCTATAGTTCTGGGGCCGTGTCAACGAAGCTGTCCTAGGACTATGACATGTCTAAGGATGGTCTTAGGACACGTCTTAGTCCTAAGTCAGGTTAACGAAAGTCTCCTAAAATAAGGTATGTCCTAAATTTGGTCCTAAAGTTAGGACATACAAATAGGTGTCTTAGGATAGTCCTAAAGGTTACAATGTCCTAAAACGTAATAAAAACAGCAAATATGGCATAAACTCAATACTAGAAATACTAATACAATATTAAACTATCAAACTGTTATAAGAATTAAATTAATAAAACTTTTTTTTTTCAATTTTTGTTAAAGATTTAATTGTATTACATTAGATTATTTCTTGTTGCCTTTTTTGAAGCCTAAAAAATATTATCAGTAAAGCAAGATTTTTGCGACTTATCAAAACGGTGCAATAAAAATTTTAATATGGGAAAAAAACTACTTCTTTTTTAACTAATCCTCATTCGATACATGCAATGAAATCGAGAGGACAAAACTAGTTTACGTACTAAAATTGCAGCACGAATATCACATTTAACAAAGTTTTGTGACTATTTACTTTAACGTTTTCGTATCAAAATCATTTATATCTTCCATCTTATTTTTAAATAACGTATTTATTAGTATTACGTTAAATCTTTAACTTTTATTTTGCGTTAATTGTTCCATATAAAAGTCATCCTCCCTCTCTTTACATATATAAATATTAAAATACAATCAAATCTATGTCATAGAAATCTCTATATATTTTTTTCAATTAAATATATGTGTTAGGATTGTCCTAGGACCATCGTAGTTAGGACTGTCCTAAGACAGCTTTGTTTTACATCCTAAGACATGTCTCAGACACGTCCTAAGACCATCCTAAATAATGTCCTAAGACCTATCTTAGGACATATCCTAGGATACTTTCATTGACACGGCCCCAGACTTTTGGCCCATCGGCGGATACTGTTATACACCAGCAGCAGTAAAAAGATGATTAAAACAACTGAATTCAGTATAAACGATACGTCACGGTTTTTGGAATGTAGCAATTAACAGATAAAATCGAGACAAAAAATTAGCAAACTCATGCAAAATACATTAAATGTTTGCAAATCAAATAGAATTAACCCCATAAAAGTAACATAAATTTTTGCATTCATTGGTTTAAAATCCTTTCGGCTTTTTTTGCCTGCCTATGCCTTAATAGTTTCTTGTATCATGTAAACTGATTTTATCCAGTCTCTACAACATTTTAAATGGTTCTTTCATGATCATGCATTTGGTCTCCCGAGCTTCCATTTTAATGTTACCTTTATGTATAGGATGTTCTAGAATATACCATGCATAAAAAAGGTATAAACAAGTAATCAGTATTTACATCAGTATATAGAAAATATCAAAAGGCTCTTACTGTTTTGTCCGGGTAAAATAAATATTAAACGTACAGAATCTGCGGCGATACGTGTTTTAAAATATTGTGCCGTCTGAAAAATATCTACTGACTTATGGTGTTGACATCACATTATATTTTAAATAAATTTCATTCGGTTAGATCGAGACCAAAACTTTCGGAAGTCAATTTGAGAGTGAAATACTTTGGAAAAAAATAAACTAAGATTATTTCAAATAAACTCTATAGGCCGTCTGTCATTTGCATCGACTTTATAGTTTTCGTATAAGTTAATGTGTATAAATGGTGAATCATGTATAATTGAAAGATAAAGGCGGTTTGGTGGATGGTACATCTAAGAAGTAACAGTCAACAAAATTGGAAAAAGAAAAGACGACATGCCTGAAAGACAATAGGCGAAGCACATCCTGATACGACCACAAGATAACAAAAAGTCAACGTTGGACACTTGTGGTTTAAAATGAATTGTTGATTCAGTATGGTGTTTTACATTTGGTGTGTCAGAATCGCTTTTCTGGATGTGCCTTCGCCAAGAACCCTCAACCTATACAAATTTAAAGTCTAGGAGCTATATGTCCTAAAATGAATTGAAAAATTCATCTCCGACCAATTTTGCTCTAGAGGTTATTTGTAAACCCAATTTTAATATTAAAAAAATCGATTAAGCTTTTTTATTTCATATACCATGTGAAAGTACATTCTCCAATCGGTTGCGATATATCTTTTTTTTGTTAATAGAAAAGTGCATGGTTAAAAATGTATGAAATTATATAAATGACAACTTTTAGACGTGTTAAAACACCGCGAACCAACATGTCAATTCAATTTTCCCGTAAGAAAGTCGAGGAATTTGATTCGAATAAGGCGATACCATATAGCTTATGAATTAAATGCATGTTCAGGCGAAAACAAGTTTACATGCAATCAATATGATATATAGGTATGTCCTTCAATGTATAGTGTTCAATCGGGATGAAGGACGGGAAAAAGGGATGATGTTGGATAGGGATAGAAGTTTTTACATTAACAAGAGTCTCCTTTCGGAAGTCCAATTGAAGCCCGTCACGGTTTCTATATTGACCATAGTAAACGGCATTGAGGTCCAAAAATATGAGAGCAACGCAACACTGAATGAATGAACAAGAAGAATTGTCGGCTTATTGGTCACTTCAAATATTTGTTTAATATGAGAAATAGTTTAGAAAACGCTTCATATGGTAAGCATGTGTTATATTAACTATTTTGTGAATTGGAAATTTCAAATTAACATATGGTGGATATATTTTAAAATTTCCAATTTCCGAAATTGGACTCATGATAACACATGTTCACATGAAGCTGGGTAACAATTTCATGAGGGTGTTTTTTGTAATTGTGCAAATGTGACGAAAATATCATTTGTGGTCCGTATGTGTAGTATATATGTATTGGGTTAACAGGAAGCTGATGGTGGATGAAACTGAAACCTCGTCACAGTCAAGGATGCTGAAGTAATTCCAGGAAGCTCTAACTTGTAGTTACCTAGAAATATGTGACGACAGTTTCATACATGTATGCATGTGTTTTCTGTTTAGAATATAAGTATTCGGCAAATAGGAAGTTTATGAGTGATAAATATGAAACCAAATCACACGGTAAAACATTCCGACATAAAGCAACATAACAAATTTCAGGAAGTCCTGATTTTTATAGTTCTGAAAAAAATGTGACGAACATGGCTATTGTGTATGCAGAATTTATTCTATAAGATACTGTACGAGACCGGGCTAGAAGGAGTGTTGCCAAGCGTATAACGGGCGAAAAGCATGACAAAAAAATGTCCAAACAAAATGCAAGATGTCTGCGCTTCAATCAAACAGAGGAGGGAAATATCTAACTCTGAAGCTGAAAGTTCGACTATCTCCTTTCGAATATACTAAACTTGACAAGAGTTTCTTCTCGTATGTAGTTCTAGTTACGTCTTTCCAGTTATCTGATGAAAAATTAGATATGAATCTGATCTTGCTCCATCATGGGTAGAAATAAATTTCCTATATCCATTCTATAGTGGTTAAGCTGTGTAGTTTGCTAAGCTACCTTCCCCGTCAGGACTTTAATGAGACATTTTACTTTGAGCTTAATGGTGTTCAATTATAATAAAAGAATATATATCTAATATTCAAGCTTTGAAATTGACTGAAGAAATGTTCCACTTCCATAAAGCTATATGAACTTAAGAAATGAAAGCTTTAGACTAGATAAAACTTTAAAGATAAATTTAATGCAGGGATACTTCATGAAAAATGGAATCAATGAAAAGAAATGAGCAAATAGGCAACAGTGCATGATTCCATTTACTCAACAGGGAACCAGCGTTCATAAACGATTATCATCAGAGATTATTCCTGATAAATTGATAAAGTGTACATGTTGAAAGGCCGTAAAACATGCAGGCAAGCCATAGAAAAAAAACTTTTATTAATGTTTCTAATAGAATTTATAAATTTATAACAAAATTCGGCAGCCCAGCTGTCGTTGTCATTAGGGTAGATCTACTACCGTGATAGAACAAAATATATTGTAAAAAGGAAAATGTGTATAATAGTAACAATGTGGTCTATATAAAATTAAAATTAAAACCTGCAGTTAAAACGTAATGATTCACAACTTTAAGCCATGTGGCCACTTCATTTTACATGGCTCAATTTGTAACTTTCAAAACAAATATAAATATAAACTTATTTGAAAATTATGTACATAAGACGAAGGTCGAATGAATTTAGTTACAAAAAATACTTGAAAAAAATATTTGTATACTATGATGCAAAAGTTATGTTAATATATATAAAGTACAAAATAACACACATAAAGATACAGTATCACCTCATTAACTGTTTCATTTACTATAAAACTTTTTATTCCTGATGCCAGAATAGCTATCCTCAACAATATAAGTTGGGACACAATGCCTTTATACTTTAAGAAAGTTTATTCTTGAATTCGTCATATTCTGCTTATAAGAGAGAAGAAGCACCCTAACATTGTATGTATTGGCCAATTTTCACTTCCTTCCAAACCGAAACTGGAACTGAAAGTCTCATCTTACATTGTATTACCAGTTAAACAGTATCCCTATAATTAATGTTTAAAATATGCAAGAACAAATTCATTTAAAAGAAACAAAATATGAAATATAGACTAACCATGATAACTTCATTTTAAGTATACTGTTTTGGTTTCTGTAATTTATTCGTGCAACAAACAACAAGAATTGATAAATGTTGATATTGAATTTCTATCCCATTCTCTTTATACATTTAAGTTATAGTCAAATTTGTGAAAGTAAAAAAAAAGGAAAAAATAGATGCTAGAGACAGTTTGGCATCAAAACAAAATTACACAATGTGTACTATAAGCAAAATATTTAAGCTATTCCAAGAAGAACAATTATAATGTGTACTATTACAATGTGTACTGTTCTCAAAATATTTCAGCTATTCATCGAAGAAAGACTGTTTGAAAACAGCATTTCAACACTCAAGATTTTACTCACAAATCTCATTCTATAAAAAACATGAACGCCATGTTATTTTTGAGGGAGTTGAGAAATAGCAGCACTGGAGCGTTGACGAAGTTTGTCTTTTGGCATCTGTTTCCAGTGTGTTTACTACTGATAACAAACTGTAGATTGTCTGATATTAAAATCATTTCATCAGATAAAAACAGGTTCTGATACTTATCTTATATAAAGATAAGGTAAAATTATTAACTTTGCAAAATGCATTAAGTTTGTTTAACTGTAAAAGCAGAAAAAAATGAACTAAAATATGCTGTCACCTGTTTTCTACAGACCATTATCAGTGTGGGACACTTGAAATCGACAGATAAAATTCTTGTTTGCGATAAGATTTCTCGCGAACCAATATTTTCATGTTTCGCCACTAGGAACAACTATGGTAGGTATTGCCGGCACTGATCTGAGGCATACTTACATTGTCAATTTCATGGGAACCAAAATTTTATTATGAAAATATATAATGGCGCAATTTCCTTAATTTATTACGTACACGTAAAACTATTATTGAAAGGTGTAAAATATCGTTACCACTTTTAAGGATCGTATATGAAGTATGCACCTATAAAAAATAAGAATAATGAAAGGACAGGGTTCTAAAATGATAGGGTATATAACTAGGGGAGATTTAAATTATAAGCTCATGTTCAGTCTTTATGAAGATTCTATGCCACTATCCCCACAAAGTCATTTAGACAGAAAGTTGACATTGAACGGGAAAGTTGAAATTATCAATAAATGCTTCATAAATATGTCACACCACAATGCTACAGGCTAATATACCTTTGTGAATTACCTGTTAAATTAGGATTCAAAGCAATATAAAAATTGTAATTAGTTTTCAATGTACTTAAAAGGTAACGGGCGGCCCCAGGTACCTAATGGTCAAACCAGGAGACATAGTGACTGGGTATGCTCTCTGATTTGTGAATTATTTTTATTTTATTAATGATTTTAAGTAATATTCATGAAATAACTATACATTAAATACAAACGGAAGTTCTTGGGGAATGACTGTCTTTGCCTGAAGACTCTTGAATGGCTTATAAACTTGTGGGAGTAGGGAACGGTCGGTATAAATAAAAAATATGCAATAAAAATTATGAAAGGGTTAAAAAAATCATTCATGTTATTGAAAATCATATTAGTAAAAAAGATATAAAAATATCATTAACCATCCTAATTTTTAAATATTGGTTATAATGTAAACAAGTTCCATCGTCATTTTGTTCATCTTCTATTTCACTGGAATTCCGTCTATGATCCGTACCTTTCCTTGTGCTCCTGCTTTTCTGCAACTAACACTCACAATCTGAAAAAAGGGACAAGTCATAAATTACTTGTGGTGATCGGAAGACAATGGTCAATTTTTACCATTCAAATTATCGTACAAAATGATACTTTTACTACCAAACTGTTTTATATATACCGGTACTGCACGATCTTAAATCGACACATGATAAAGGGTGGAATAGTAAAGTGGATATTTGTAGGTGCTCTACCTATTTTTGACATTTTTACCTATTATGTCTGTTTGGTTTGTTCACACATCGTTGTCAATATAATGGAATTTGATGCGACTGTAATACAAGTGATAGGTTTAGCTAGTAGCTATAAACCAGGTTTAATCCACCATTTTCTACATTAGAAAATGCCTGTACCAAGTCAGGAATATGACAGTTGTTATCAATTCATTTTATGTGTTTGAGCTTTTGATTTTGCTATTTGATTAGGGACTTTCCGTTTTGAGATTTCCTCGGAGTTCAGTATTTTGTTGATTTTACTTTTTCCTACAGTTAGATTCACATATACCACACTAGACATCTTCAAAACACGGCATTGTAACTTAAAAGGAAGGCCCGTACTGTTATTCTTAGTCTTAAAACTTAGGAAACTCTTGACAATAATTTAATTATGTCAAAGAATATACCCAAAATCAAGGACCATTTCCCGGCATATCCGAGATGTTTTAAAGATGACTCAGAAAGATCCGAAATATTGTTTGACTGTGAAAGATCGATTTTATTTGTAATAGCTGTTACCTTGAACATTCATGCACTATAAATCTAACCATTTTAAAGCAAAGTTTAAATATTTAATCCTCATAAATTATTGTTTACTTTAATAAGCATCAATGTAATAAAACAACTTTTAACACATAATTATGATTTTGACAGCTATCAGTCACGATAGTTGTTCTGACTATATTGCACGGTTATTAGTTCTGAATGTTAAAAGCGGTTTGGGGTGTTTATTGGTTCGCGATTTCGATCGATTGATTTTCATCAATATTGAAAGTGGAAAATGAGCGTGATTATAATATGTCATATATATTAAGAAACGAGCACAGAAACCGACGCGATCATGGGTGGTCGTTGTTTACTATTGTATTTAGGAATTCAGCTGAACCAAGAACTTAGGTATTATATCTTTTGCGACTTATAAACTTCAATACATAAATTTAAAAAAAATATAGCTGTCAATTATATTACCGAAATATTGCATTGTAGCAATATTTGAAAAGAACAAAAGTCAATAATAACGAGCTTTTATAAATGTTGACTTGTGTCTATTGTGAGACGACAAGTTTGTTAGGAAAAGACCTGTCAAAGATAAAATCTGAATTTAGATGATCTCATTCCCCTTATTATAAATACTTTTAATCTTTTCGTGCATATTATGCATGTTTCTCAACAAATTATCAAATTTTACTTTTAATTTTGAGAAATTTTACTTTCTACAATAGCACAGCCTTGAAATGTTGAATTATCTTCAAATTTATGAAGAAACTTGAATTCTTTGACCCGCTACCTTTAATATATTTGTTTTAATTACTATATTCCACGTACACTGTCTCTTTTGAAACCATTCTGTATTTCATTATACTGTCTGGACAAATTATTTTCGTCCACATTCGAATATGGTTCTTACCCCAAAAAAGTCGTATATCAGCTTATCAGTATTACAAGGTCGACTGTAAAAATATATTACAAGAAACCCGAAAAAAAAAGTTATTGCTCTTGACGTAATCCACATCCCACAAGAAGCTAAACAAGAAGTTGGTCCCTGAACAACTCATCATTATAAACCCTTATAACTATTGACTGTGTTTATATCAATTTTATTTTATTCTATTTCTTATTTATTTTTAATATGTTTAATTAGTTTTGAGAATAATTGAATATATACCAGTTTTTCGCAAATATACGAAAAAGGTTTGCACAGCATGTATTTCTATGAGAAGGAACTGCAGAATATAAATGCGGATTAATTCTTATTTTTTTAATGTTACATGTCATAAGTACTTAAACATATTAATGTCAATTAAGAAAGTTTGTTTTCACTGCGATGTAGTACTTAAAGCTTGACATGAAGCAGGGATGAAATAATATCCCGGAGCAAGGTAACTCTGACACGCAACTAGCTTATATCATTTTAGTCCAAAAACAATAAACTGTTTCGACAGGTCTCTGATTTGTAATGATAAAACATAACATTATCTCTACTAACATCTTCAGTAAATGACCCACAAAGTTTGTGTTGGTTATTTTTAATTAATCTTTGGCACTCTTGTATTTTCATTAACTGCAAGGTGCAATGTAAAGAACCTTTTTATTTTTTATTATTTGTCTCTCATGTCATTACGTGTCATTCAGTTACAGAAATAATATTTTGAAATATTCCGATGTATTCTAGTTTTTACTTGGAAATTTGGTTTTTCTTTACATATACTTCTTTAATTTCTTTTCTACAAAAGATTACAGAGCAAAATTAAAAAAAAACCACCCAAACTTACATCTTAAATTAGTTCTAATCTTGCTGGTGAATACAAATACATATATAGTTGGTTGCATTCATTTATGGTCGCGTAGTGTTCTGTCAAATAACTCACTATTGTTTCTCTTGCGACCAGAAACCTTTGTCTGTTATAAATGAAACATTGAATTGAATACTTATTTTTCAAGGTAACATTCACATTTACAGGAAACAGTTATTAGAGAGCGGAATGGCATTAGGAAACACGTTTTTTCTAAAGTCTCTAAATAAAAATTATATAAATTTTTTCTTCAAAATTACCATTGCAGATAGACACTGGTAGTGTTTTCCATCATGCAATAATAGGTATTTGCGTGTGGCAAATTTGGGCTGTTGGTTTTAAATGTTATCTTTTGTCAATCTTAAACAGTAAACAATCAACGTTTGTAACAACATTATAAATACATCTCTTCTTAAATTATTTCACAGGAAACATGGTGAATGGAATTAGAGAAACCTTAGATATCTCGTTATGTTGTAAATCTATAGAATACCGACAGGTGTACTCGACTCATTGACTCTCAATAGTTCCTCTAGCTTTTGTGACTAAAGGTTTTGATTTAAAGAGGACAACGATCTGAATACTCATCATTATAAAGCAAGTCATAAGTGATACAACAAAACACCTTAAGTCGCCACTGACCTAAATTATATTTACCACATTTGCTTCCCTACATAGTAATTATTTAAACCACAACTAATACTAAAGTTTAGCCGAAACAATGAGTTATTACACGAATCGTTAAAATGTTTAATTATTATGTCTACCTGTTGAACTAAGTGTCCTCACAAAACATTCTCGTTTGTATCTAATTGGCGTTTAATTTGTGACTTTTGGCAGGTGAAAGGGATGGCAACTCACTTTTATCAAACTCCGAAGCGAACTAAATTGATCTTCATATATCCATCCTTTTGCTTTACTTGTTAAAAAAAACTCATAAAGCACAGTTTCATGATAAACTATTCTTCCTTCAATAATGTGTATATGTCCCTTTACTAAGTTGGTCTATATGAATACAACTTAGGAGATAATGGATAAACAGTTTTGAGACAGCAACATGACAAAGCCAGTAAAACCTAGGTACCCAGGCACTGCTGTATAAAGGCCTCTGCACGAGTTTGTGAGTGTAATACTTTTAAAACTAACAGACACTGGCCGTTAGTTTTCTACATTGAATTGTTTTTTATTTGTCATTTCTGGGCATTTTATATAGCTGACCAAGAGGTACGGGTATTGCTCATTGTTGTAGACCATACAGTGGCATAAAATGGTTAATTTCTATGTCATTTTGGTCTCATGTAAAGCATTGATTCATTGGCAATCAATTAAATTGAAATTTACAGATTTTGAACACTATTTGCTTCAACTAATACTATTATTACTTTGCATAAGAAATATCAAGCTGAATGAATATTATAGCCCTTGTTCTGAAAGATACTATAGGGTAACCTAAGAACATTGCAAATTGTAAAATTGTAAAATTAATATAGCTTCATAACTCTCCTCTCCTTTTCTCCCGAATATGCATCTCAAATATTTGTCACTGGGCATTAATAAGAGAATAATGAATCAATAATTTATAAGTCTGGAGGTTCTTTACACTGTTAATTTAATAATAAGCTGATTATAAACTAAAGGCTCCTGAATTGGGACAGGCACTTAAAAAATGTTTGAAGGTCCCCTAACCTGGGACAATGACAATACAGTATAAACACAAGAACAGACTACAAAACTACTGTGAGTCAGTTTTATATCACTCCTTTGATGAATAATTTAAAATAAAAGATTCAAAATACATTCAAACAATCTTTTGTACTAAAGCCAAAATAGGCCTACCCTATTTTCTACTTCTAAGTGTATAAAACTTTTTTTTTCCTGACACAATTGGTACTGAAACAGTGGCGGATCCAGGGGGGGGGGGGGTTCCGGGGGTGCGCACCCCCCTTTATTTTTGCCGATCAATGCATTTGTATCGGGACATGTTTTGCACCCCCCCCCCCTTTGCCCTGGGTGCCCTGGGTTAGCACCCCCCCTTTCGAAAATTCCTGCATCCGCCCCTGCTGAAACTTGACAAAATTGCTGATGGTACACTTACAATCAAGGTAAAAAAAAAGGTAGTGTAAATTTCATATTCCCTCATTCAATTCAATAGAAATGTATTAAGTCAAATTTCCAGGTTGCATTTAATGTTTCTTAAACAATGGAGAATGGTCTGTAATGAACATTTAAATAAACAGGAAATATTTTTAAATCATTTGTATAATAAAAGATGCATTTCATCAATAGTTTTACAAATTTTCTGGGACATTTTAAGATACAAAACTGCAGAAGGCATCTTTTAAACAATTTGCAGGAAAATGATTAAGTTCCCCTTTCTGAAAAAATTGGACAAAACTCAACAACTACATATTAGAAGTTGCACAACTTAAATATGACTACAATCTTTCTTTGACGTTTCATGAACCTGGTTAAAAAACACTTTAGGAGGAATTAATTACTGTAAATAGGTACCATCTTTTGTAAATTTGCTGCAAGGTGACATACTTTGAAGTCTGGAAAAAATGGGGAAAATTTCTCAATCAATTTCATTATAGCAGTTGCATAACTGAAATATATATGAAATCTTTCTGCAAAGTTTCAAGGGTCTGTGTAACAAAAAAAATGTTAAGAGTAAATAATTAAAAATAGGTATAACAGGAATCCACTTTACCAATACCCCTTAACCATACAGCATTGCCATACCAACAAGTCAGACAAAATAACAAATAATGAAAAAAAATAAACAAGCAAAGAAAACAACAAACACTTAAAGACATACATCAATGTAGCCTCTAATTCAGGTAAACAAATAAATATCAAAATAATTTTGTTTTTCTTTTATTTACTGGTATCCATCTTTAATGGTCATGATTAAAAGTAAACAATAGGCCTTTACTAGTATTGCTAGATCTATACACCATAGTTATGAAACTATCTAGGAGTGTTA
Source organism: Mytilus edulis (assembly GCF_963676685.1). Classification (NCBI taxonomy): domain Eukaryota; kingdom Metazoa; phylum Mollusca; class Bivalvia; order Mytilida; family Mytilidae; genus Mytilus; species Mytilus edulis. Next base: position 4,441,542 of record NC_092344.1, read on the forward strand.
TGGAGCTAAAATAAAAACACTCTTTTTGATCTAGTGCTTATTTGCAGCAATGTCTTGTTTACTTTCCACTTTATTTAGCAAGAAAAAGTTAAGTCAACCTATATTTTCTAAAACCTAAGAAACTGACCTAATCACAAAAACTTACAGATGATCACTGAACAGTAAAAAACATGTTAAGTGAACTCTGTCTGATCGACAAGTGCATTTCAAAAATAAAAAAAGGGTTTGCCTATAGTATTCATAGAACAAAAAAAATTATACAGTTTTTTAATCGCTGTATGCAAGTCACTGGACCCTGAAATTGAGGTCAAGGATAAATGACATGTAAGACAAAATCTTCAGAACTTAAGGCATCTGGACACAAGGTATGTAATATTATGGTCTTACTTCTTAACTAAAACCTTTATACAGTTGGTGACACTGGTATCTATGATGCATTTATTTACTACCACTGTTGCCACTCATTGTCAGTCAGGCACTACTAACAGTCTTTTAGTGTGAGCAAAATGATGTGAAATTACAATTCTTACTTAATTTCTGGTAATTTCTGTGTTTAAAAGTATTTTCTTTAAGAAATTTTCCTACTTTGCTTCATAATTGCACAAAATAAAGCATATTTACCGTGATGAAAATGGTATACAAATCGCATTCTATAATCTAATTAAGCCAACTTTTTAATGACAAAGATATGCCTTGTTACAAGTATATTAATTGAAACCTAATCTAGTCTACTTCAACTTCAAAAAGTTAAAATCCTTTTATGACAATATTGAATTTTATAAATAGTATTAGCTAATGCACTTTTAATTACACCTGCACTATAAATGCATCCCATTGTATTCTGAGTGTAAGTATTTTGTGTTAGATAAGACCTTCAGTGTTTATAGTTAGTCATTAATCACCATTTTGTTGTAAAACATATCAACACCTTCCTGAATCTGATCAGATTATCTATTAACTTCAACCTTCCATTTGTGGTAATCAGGAACATGGTGGTTTATCTTTTTGGTTATAATCTACACCTTCATCAGATAGCAAAGTGAGGTATATGATATTCCAATGATAATTTTCTTTCATCTAAGACCCCATTTTAACTCATTTTGGGATAATTTTTGTATGACATAACCTTTTGAACTAAATTAGAAATATACATACAACTGTTGAATTGATCTAAGTTATAATTTACATATCAATTTCACCAATTATGATGAATCATTTGGAAAAGTAGAAAATGTCAGATGAACAATATAAACATTAGTACAACTAAACTTTGTTGTTAGCCAATTTATGTAAGAGAAATGATATCAAGTTTTGTAAATAAATATATTTCCTACACTGGTGTCTTTGTTCAACCACCTGAAAAAATATGCATTAACTTGCGCAATTAATATTACTGAAAAACTTGGGAACTAAAAAAATATGAAGAAAGGCGTTTCTATTTAATTAAAAATATATACAAAGTTGAGAGTTTAAGCTAGAGAGAATGTTCTGGTATTTTGTTTCAAAGAGATTTTTTGTCACATTGCAGTTTACTTTCTAGTTTGGTTTAAACTGACTATTACATGTTTATCATCACATATTAACTGTGTTTTAACATTTACTATGAAAATGTTTGAATTCTCATTAAACCATCTTTTTAAGTCTGAGTGAGTTAAGTTTAAAAGCATCCAAATGAATTTGTCATTAAATTGAGAAAAAAATATTGAGTTCAAATTTAAATGAGAAAACAAGGAATTTTTTAACTAAAACGAGAAAAAAAGGAATTTTTAAATTAAAGATGAGGGGAAAAAATGCATTTATTTTTTTTATTTTTTTTTATACTAGAGGCAATTATATCTGACAAAAGATAATATTTTCAAGAGTAGCTATGTCCTTGTTTATAGTAGATATAATTAAAACATAGATATTTTAACAACATTTTCTTATATTTTCCTGAAATATTGTTTGAAAATAATTTTAACAAATGAATAAATTTTCAAAAAGCAGATTTTTTTTCCCTTGGTAATTCCTGAAGAAAATCTACCGATCCTCACTATTATTTCTATTGCAAAATACCAAAATTGTGTCTTCCCTTATTTTTTGGTGGTAACCCCTGTATGAGCGATACTTTAAAAGAACTCTGAAAAAGATTTTAAAATCATAGATGACAGTGAGTATTTTCACAAACTTTGACATTTTTGAATAATGTATTATCCTTGATCAAATTCTGTTTATCTTTGATTCATAAAGGTGTTTTAGAGTTAATTTTTTCACTGATGTTAAAATATCATTAATTGATTTTGAATATACCTGCATACCAAAGAAAAAGATAATAATTGTTGTGCGTTTGTTTTATTGTTTTCAAATTTAACAGAAAGACATTTAATAAAATCAGCTACATATTCAAAGTGCCAGCCATAAATGCTTGGTTGAACAATGTTGATCTTATGGTAACTTGTATTGTTATAAATTTTTAGAAAAAAAACATAACTTTTTTTAATCTTTATCTGATTTTCTGTCATGTATATGAAGATATCTTTTATAAAAATATGTCGCATCTCAAATATCCTTACTTTTTTCACTAGGATTGATAAACAGCTATACATTTCCTATTTTGACCGAAGCTGTTTTGTCATTTATGTTATAGAAATATTCATGACTTTTTAATTAGAAAGTTATAATAAATTCCTCCCCCCCCCCCCCACACACACACACACAAACACTCAAACTGTAATTTTAAAATTCAAAAAGGCTTTCAACATATAATTTAGAAATAAAAATATGAAACCGTACCTATCTAGAAATATTTAATTTTAACCTGAATTCATTTTTCAAAACAAAATAAAAATTAAGTTAAAAAAAATAATCCTAAATTGATAATGTTTTACACCTGGAGTTCATCAAACATACATTCTAACAGATACACACATTAAAAAATCTCAGCAAAGTTTTTATAATAATGACAAAAAGTAGATTTTGGATTTAAAATATAATAATTTGACACAGTGTGGGTTTTTGGCAGAGATTGATTGTAACTTCCTACCAATTCTTATCTTAAATTCTGTACTCGAAATTTAAACAGATTTCCATTCTACAAATCAAAATAATATAATAATTTAGACAGATATCCATACATATAAACTAGTGCAAGTATATAGGCGGATGGTTCTATACTTTAAAGTCATTTAGCACTTTTAAGGCTTGGTGATTTATATTAATAATATTTTATTCATTTCCAAAATATGATTAACGATAATTGAGTCAAGGAGTACGAATAAATTAAGCAAAATGAAAAGAAAAAGGTCGTAGACAATTTTGGCGTTTCAATTCAATTAAGTTAAATGGGAATTTATAACTGAGGCTATGTCGTGAAATAAAGAAAAAACTTTGACTGATGGCAAATATCTATTAAATGCCTTTTGACTTTAGTAATAGACCCAACGTGTTCATGTCTCCGAAACTTAAGTTTAATGGGTGATCGACTTAAAATAATTGTACTTGTGAGATGACACAGAGAAGCACAAACATATCTTTTATTTGTATCAAGTCCTGGTATACATATTTATATTTATTTTTTGACAAATATTTACACCTATTATCTACACAGTAACAATCTTTATCAATCATAAGAAATCATATTTTTAAGTGTAAATGACGATCTGGCACCATTGTCATACCTATCATAAAACTTGATGAAAAGGTGTCTTACAATTAACTTTTATCATGGAATGTTTGTCTGAAGGGAGATAATCATTATCAAACATCTTCAGATATAAAAGCTATTCTAAGAGAGGTAACTCCTTATTTCTTGCAAACAAAGACAACAAAAATGTTATTCTTTACACAAATTAGTGAGACTTATGCTGTCTTTTTTTCTTCTTCAATAAATATTACAACAAAATAGAAAAATAAAATTTTGAGATTTTAAAACAATCTAAATCTAATTGCTATTCGGTATAATTATTTTCCCACTTGTTACAATCGGCCAGGATGTCTCTCAGAGGTGTTATTTCGGGGTCAAGACACCCTGACCTCAAAACTCAAACTTAAATCTTAATCTTAACTTTATATATTTTCCTTGTCTTAACTAGTATTATTTGCCTTATGGCTCCCTTCTCTCGCTAGGTGTGTCCATATATATAAATGAAACTATTGTGGACACACATATAGATTCTTACATTGATACCAGTGGATTATCGGATTTATCCAATCGAGATAGTTAAATTATCAATTTTAAAGTTCGAGTCTTTAAAATTTATAATTTAACTGTCGAGATTGGATAAATCCGAAAATCCACGAGTAACTATGTAAGAATCTGTTTCTCTAATGATTAAAAAGTAAATTTTCTTTTTTTGCTAAACAAAAATCCCCTTCGAGTGCATTCCACTTTCCAGAAATTGTCAACTTCATTAACACCTGTTGGCATATTTTGATACATCCAGTGTGCTGATAAATGTTATGACCCTTCAATTCATCCAATCATCTTTTGAGATCAATGGCAACCACACAATGATTAATTTTTTATACAATGGTTCAGAAATGGATAACTTTCCATAGAATTAGAGAAAGAGAAATATCTCACCAATGTTATTCACTGAAATTGAAAAGGATAATACAGTCTGCTTGACTCCTAAAAACATATGACATTAAAAATGGAAATGGGGAATATGTCAATGGGACAACAACCTGAACAAAGAGCAGATAACAGCCAAAGGCCACCATTAGGCCTTCAATGCAGCGAGAAAATCCTGCACCTTGAGGTGGCCCCTAAATAGAAATGTTTATTAGTTCATTGAAAATGGATGTCATACTAAACGCCAAAACATATAAACGAACTAGAATTTAAAAAAAATACAAGACTAACAAAGGCCAGAGGCTCCTGACTTGGGACAGGCGCAAAAATGCCAGGGTTAAACATGTTTTGTCTGATCTCAACCTTCCCTCATACCTCAAGCCAATGTAAAACACAGTTTAAAAAAAAGTCTGAGTCGGATCAAGCAAAATGACAATGATACATAAATTAACAAAGGACTACTAGACATTACTGATACGCCAGCTCAAGACCTCAATTAAACTGATTGAAAGATTATGTCTTCATCATATGAAAATCAAATACAATCTCTTCTGTATAGCATGCAATACATAGTAATTGCAGCAAAATGAAATATATTTTTTACCCCCTAACATCCCTGATTTTAACATTCTTTTGCCAAGCAGTAACCAGTGGCAGTAACTGGATATTTAAGTATACTCTGACGGTTTATTTGAGAAAACTCCATTGATTGTCTATAGAATATACATTGTTATACAGAGGTCAAATGGTGCGAACCAAGAGACCAATATATTTTAGAAATGCTATAAATAACCATATTTGACAAGAAAATATAATTGCAGAGAGTAGATGTGTCTGTGATACTAAAAGTTATGCACAAAGGGAGATAAATCAATCCAAAATATGACCTTTAAGTAGAAAATATTTTAGCTGTATTACCTTTTGATTTTAAGCCACAGTTATGTAAATTTAGATGCAGAATCATATTTTAATGATTTCTCCATTGAATATGGTAGATATTTTAGTATAGATAGGTCAGACAGGTTTTGTAATTCATGTAATAAAGAAGAATTAGGCGATAAATTCCACTATTCATTTAAATAAACTATTGACAAAGAGATATTATGAAAAAGCAGATGTGGTATGATTGCCAATGAGACAACTGTCTACAAGAGACCATAAAAATTCACAAAAATTTACAAAATTGTTAAAAATTGACTATAAAGGGCAATAACTCCTTAAGGGGTCAACTGACCATTTTGGTCATGTTGACTTATTTGTAGATCTTACTTTACTGAACATTATAGCTGTTTTCCGTTTATCTCTATCTAGAATAATACTCCTGATAATAACTAAAAACGACGAAATTTCATTAAAATTACTAATTCAGGGGCAGCAAACCAACAACAGGTTGTCTGATTCATCTGACAATTTCAGAGCACATAGATCTTGACCTGATAAACAATTTTAGCCCCTGTCAGATTTGCTCTAAAGGTTTTGGTTTCAGAGACACAAGCCAAAATCTACATTTTACCTTTATGTTCTTTTTTTTAGCCATGGTGGCCATCTTGATTGGTTGGCTGGGTCACTGGTCACATTTTTTTAACTACATACCCCAATGATGAATGTGGCCAAGTTTGTTAAATTTGGCCCAGTAGTTTCAGAGGAGAAAATTTTTGTAAAAGTTAACGACGGAAGACGACGACGACGATGACGACGGAAGCCACATGATGAGAAAAGCTCACTTGGCCAGGTGAGCTAAAAAGACAATCTGATGAACAACAATTCTTATTGGAGGCAGGGCACTTTAAAAATACTTGTTTAACTGATATGTACTGATAGTAATGTGACTTCATACAACATATGATGGTCAGATCTATCACTGTGACTTTGAGATGAGGAACAGCAATAACAGCGCTGTTCCTATGCTTATAGTATAGGGTGTTTTTGCTGTGCATGTACTGATATTGTTTCATGGTTGGATATCTGATATAGTTTGTTTTTTCTATTATAAATACAGGTTATGGCAATATTGGTCTTGTATTAGAAATTCCTTTCTATCTAAGACATTGTAAGTAGTGGATATTGACAAATAAAATGCCTATGACATAAATTAAAGTTGTTCAGATCTTTTGATCTGCTTAAATGTAAACATGGCATGGTCATTCACAAACAAACAAACCAACCACCTGTGACTTAAGAGAAGAAAATGATGTATCCTTTGCCCAACTCTGATAGCAAAGGGATAATTATCATTATAATCAAATAATTGCTTTAAATCCATCAAATAATATCAAGATGGACACAGAAATATATCTTCAATATCATAATTACTACTGAATAATATATTAAAAGTCTGTATGGTCAAGGTAAAGCTATATTAAACTAGCAATAGGGAAATAGATATTAGATCTAAATACTGTAATTTGGATAAAGATATTATCACAAATCAACAACTTTATGGGAATAAATTATGTCAAAACACACAAAATTATGTTCATAAATTCTCTTGATGTAACAAGACTTGATATTTATTCTCATTTGCATAAATGATTGAGCATCTTCATTACATTTAGATTACTTTAGTAAAGTAACCACCAAACAAGTCAACTATAGTTCATCTAGTATCTAATAGTAAGTGCATATATGCCTGTCTGACAAAAGTCTAACTGGAATAGTGTACTTATGTTTCACTTATGAGACATTCATCCCAGGTATAAATTGAAGTTACCTTTTTGCCTGTATGTTCTTGGAAAAGAAATGTAGGATGCCTAGAACTGGCATGTGCCACCAAAGATTCTCTGAACTCCTCTGCTGTGGCATGCTGGGCCCATTTACTTTTCAGCCTTTCAGTATTTCTCTAAAATAAAAAATAAAAAATAAAAAATTTCTCACATAAAATAAGCTGTGGTACAGAATTTCATGGGGGTACTTATAACTAAATAATTTCTGCAATTTCTTAAAGTGGCAGTTTTGCTGCTCTGCAAAATAGTTATCCATCCATGAGCATAAAATCTGTAATTGTTAGTTCTTTGTCAAAAATTGGTGGTATAATTTCTTTTAAAGTTAGACTGTTGCTTATAACTCACTTTTAGTTAGAGGATTCCTGGACCATTGTTTATTCAAATCTAAGTTTGACAATTTTAAAAGATCTGTTTGTGATATTGGTGTAGTAGTAAGCTTTATGATTAAGGGCTATTCCATTAAAATATATATATAAGGGTAGGAAGGGACTTTCAAAATGTCCCTACAATCAAGAACCATTTTTTAGATAATTTTGCAAGATGGTAATAGATGCATACTGAAAAAGACCAATAACCAATATATAATAAAATGTATAGAAATGTCTTGACTGTAAATGTTTAAATAATTAAACTTCACTTCCTACCATCCAACAAACATTTTAATGGAATAGTTCTAATGAACATGTGAACTTACTAAATCTGCCAATCTAAAGTAATCATGGAGACTATGATCTGGGTTAAAGGTCATGAGTTCAATGATGACTTGTCCAAGAGAATCATTGCCACCAAAGGTGCTCTTGTCTATCACATGGAAGATTATGTATCTGTAAATCAAAACATATGAAATCCATGGTTACACAGTTTTATTACACAATTCTTCTAAAATTGTCTAGAATTCTTCATCTTTGCTCAATGTTGAAGGGATTATTGATTATGAGTCAATTAAGAAATAATTCATTGCAGACCTAGATTTTTTTTTCATTTAACCTGGGGTTGGGTATTTATATGCGATTAGTTTACCCTGAGCATTAGTGAGGGGTAAAATATGAATATAAATGCTTAACCCATGGTTAAATGAAAACAAATCTACGGCTGCCATGAATCATTTCGATTCTAATAGGACAAATTCGGTAATTTTATTAACTGTGAAAGCCCTATACACACAATACTGTTTTGGCTGTTCCGTTTTACCCCCATATGATAATATTAGTAATATTATATAATTTAATAATAATATTTTTTTAAATCCCATTTTTCACTAATATATTTTCTTTTCATTTAATTTCAGTGCAATTTCAGGCAAACAAGAAGTCTTAAAACGCCTGGTATTTACATTTGATTTTTTTGTTCATGGAAACATACATATGAAGTCACCTTGTTTCGTTGCCATGCCAGAACAATAACATTTCCCAGAATTTTCCTCTTATAAAATTTTACCACAAAAATAAATTGAAATGGACTAATTTGTTTATAGTGCTTTAGAATAGATATAACTTAATTGAATCTGATTCTTGTCCTATGGAAACTGTTGGTTTTGATGTCGAAAATTGAGAATACCTGGTAGTATAATTAAGTTGGGAGTATAAAATGCGGAACAGCCAGTATTGTGTATTTATGCGCTAGCGCTATAAGTAGATATACTGGGTTTATACTGGTTGACCATAATAGGTCGTCATATTAGAATATACCTTATTGAGAACAATCACTTTGGTATTTTTGTTTTCTAAAAAATTGACAGATCTTAACCATATGTGTTGTGATAGATGTTAAACTTTGAAGTTATTGAATGTTTGTAAAAATCTGAATTTCATTGAGTTATAATGGAGTTTTCCACTCTATAAAGCTCAATATAAAAGGTATCTTTGGTGGTTCATAATTTTTAGGAAAGTTTAATCTTTCATTTTGCTTCAAAAATATAATCAAATGTATAGAAATGTCTTGACTGTAAATGTGTGATTATACATATTAAAGTTAGTACTGGTATATACATAAAAATATCATATGTATGTTTATTTAATAAACAATAATTTAATTTTTGATGTAACGCATCTTCTGATTAGCTGATGTCGTTTTGTTTGTCAGCCCATAGACAAAATTTAGTCATGTGACCGTGACATCATCAATGTTTTTTCATTTGTTTTTCCTGTTTAAAATGGAATTGAGAATTAAATTATAAGAAATAACTGTAATATTTTTTCTGTCTATTCGAAATAACATCAAAAATGTGGTGCACACTTTAAAATAACCAGCGTATTATTTAGTGTGCACCACATTTTTAATGTTATTTCTTCATAGACCGAAAAAATATTACAGTCATTCCTTAATTAAACTTGAAATGGTTTTATCCTACCTCTGGGGAAGTTCTTCAAGAGCTACTTCAAATTCAAATGTCTCATTCCACACAGGATCCACAGTATTCTTCAGTTCCTTAAAATAATACAAATATAAATTAATAATAGGGTAAATTATCATTGTATGTTGTAACTTTTTCAAGTTTTACTCCCTGTCTATCAAACTGTAGAAAAGTTTATTTTAACATACTACAATGATGGACTGACTGACAGACATTTATGTTTTTTATAATGCAGGGTAGGTATAATATCTTTCAAGCAGTTATTAGATCTTAAAAAGAAAAGGAAAGTATTATCTTTATCAGAATGCAGTCACTACATTTTATAAATAATTCACATGAACATTTTTGAAAAAGTCACAAAAACAACAATGTGATCTATCGTATTCAGGCTAATAACATAAGTTACAGTTGAAAACATCACTTTAGCATTACATATGTATATTGACTTTGCTTTTCTGAAAATAAACACCGACTATATTTAGGAACATTTAACAATACAATTTAATTCCTTACTTGATGCCAAATTATTATACTTTGAATCAATATGTCATACCTTTGTCTGAAACATTAATTTAGTTCCTGGTACAGTTACTTTTACAAATGGGTCAGCTAAAGAAACATCATCTCTGGCTGATAAACCATGTGCCCCATGTATAGTAACCAGCAATGATGAGGGATGCTGGAATTCAACACTCACTTCAAGGTCACCAGTTACATCAAGGTCAGTCTGCAATATAAAGGGGTTAATCACAATATATACTAGAAAATAAATAATAAGATGTTTACTATCAATTGAAAAATGCATTTTACAAGAGAAAATGGAGTAACCTTCCATTTACAAATGCATAGATAAACATGAGTTGTCTCCCATAAACAAATTGTTCAACAACAAAAAAGGCACAGTACCCTTTTAACCAATTACTAGTCATAATATTATTTAATTTATTAATATAAAGATATTTTGAACGAAATCAGCACATGCTTTCAAAAATACTTTCTAAGTCAAGATATAAAGAATACGGTGTCTTCCCGATTGTCCCACTTTTTTAAATTACAGGTAAAAAGGTAGTGGAATTTTGTGGGACAATCGGGAAGATGTTTGTGGGACAATTGGGAAGTTTAATTGTGGGACAATCGGGAATTGTTTTTATTGTAATTAATCTGTTTTTATAGTGTGCAGTAGGTAATTACAGGTAACTAATCATTTTTCTTGTAAAATATGAAAAAAACAAGAACATAAACTGAGTATTAAATATTTTGCACATATTAATATGAAATACATGTATCATCAAACATAGAATATAATGTAAAGTAAAAATTATCAGATATCAAACACGGGCCGTCAAGCACTATTCATTTCTGCATTATATGATAAAGGGTTTCAGTCAAGCATTTTAGAACTCAATTGATTATATAAAGCACACATATTGTAGAAGGTTCAACAATAAAGCATACATAATACATAAGTATATCATTAAAGCATAATCATACATAGCACAAAATATCATAAAATTGCAACAAATCTAGTCCAAATGTAACAAATAGGTGGCAGTTCATACAAAAAAATAATTACTAACTTTAATTAGATTAACAAATCAAATTTAAATTTATTTATACTCTTCAACTTCATACTTTATTTGGCCCTTTTAACTTTTTGGATTCGAGCGTCACTGATGAGTCTTTTGTAGACGAAATGCGCGTCTTACAGGGCGCCAAATGGGACTCCGTACCCGTACGTCTGGCGTATATACAAAATTTAGTCCTGGTATCTATGATTATATAAAAAAGAAGATGTGGTATGATTGCCAATGAGACAACTATCCACAAAAGACCAAAATGACAACAAAAAATCATACTTAATACTTAAAAAAATTGATATAATCCAAAAATAATACTTTGAATATGTAATAATTAATTCTTGTTATTTTAACAAAACAAACACCAAGTCTACTGTTTATTTAAGAACATTTCACATCAAAAAATAATGTGGGACAATCCGAACTTTTCATGTGGGACAATCAGAACTCTAATATTTTTAAAAAGTGGGACAATCGGGAATAAACCAAGAATACTTATTTAGCTTGAGAGGTATTAAGACCAAATTAGTCTTTCCTGCAAAACTACTAAGAGTTCTGCATAAACTACTATTTTGAAGAAAAGAAAAAGTTTTGTATTTTCATATCATTTTGTTGAATAATAAGATTTTGCTGAAATTCACATACACTTTTGACACATTTTACATTAGATTCTGAAACAGTGAATTGCTACTTACTTCAGAGAAATATATCAGATGAGAAGGAAATATAGGTTCTATACATTTCAAGTGTGCCATTATTTTAAGGTGCATAAAGATCATCTTTATTTTAAATAATTATAAATACACTGAAAAGGTATATTGCTAGTAGTAACCAGAATGCGTGTATACCTCCATATTTAAATTATACCATGCCGTATGTATAGGGCTGTCTCTAAAGTTAAATGTGTTCATATCTATTATAACTTCTCCCAGAAAATCATCTCTGCCAAGCAAATCACTGTCCATTACTTTAACAACCAACTTCCTGTTAATCAGTTCTGTTTCTGTTAATGGATAGGCAAAAATTTCATCAAACTTTGGGTTGTTGGTTTGTGGATATACTCTTGTTCTCTTTTCCTCAGCATCTTCTACATCAGGGGTCATCTCAAGCTGGAAAATAATTTCAAATTACAAGAGGCATTGATAATCATCCATGGCATTTATGTTACCTAATTTAATCTTCCATTAAAGTTCAGATATAATAAGAGGAGAAAAGAAAGCTTTTAAGTATGACAGGTAAAAACTACTGTAAATTGAGAAATTATTGCAATTTTTCAAGAATGGACAATAATGTGAGATTAGTTATTGTGACTTCAGAAAATCTGTGTACATATATGTATCAGATATCAGTAAGCCTGTGTACATATATGTATCAGATATCAGTAAGCCTGTGTACATATATTATGTATCAGATATCAGTAAGCCTGTGTACATATATGTATCAGATATCAGTAAGCCAGTTCTTATTATTGCAAATTATCACACAATCACATTGTTTTCATTAAATGATTATAAAAACCTCCCAATAATTTCTGAATTTACAGTAAATTGATTTACCATGTGATTAAAAACTGAAACAATAAAGCTTCTTGATGACATTTAATAACATTTATATTGGCTTACTTTGACATAAGGATCAGACATTTTGGATCTCAGATCTTTAGATCGAAGCTCTCTACATTTGATGACCTTGACCAGTAGTAAATGTCTTTTGAAATCATATTTAAAAGATATCTGTATTTCTCCTCTGACATCTCCTACAGCTTTCATCACTGTGGGATCCAGCTTCTTAAATAAACCTTTCAAAATCTGCATATTTCTCTGTAAATAAACAAGAACATACATGTATAAGAAATATTCAAGAAGAACAGTACACCAAACATAGAGCTATATTCATATCTTATACATGTACATATTAAAATGTGAAATATATAACAATGTCCATATCATGTCAAAGTGAACTCAAAAGTTACTTGTGTAAAGGAATCGAACAAAGATGCATATGTTTCACAATTTATTTTTTTTACATTTAAGGAGCAGCACAGGAGGTACAAAAGTGGGACAGACAGCAAAAACTAATAAACAAACAAACATCCATCACTAAATATTACTGCCCCCTTCAAAAAGGGGTATAATACTGGTGATAATGGATGGCTTCTTAACATCCAGCAGCAAATTAATATGCATATTCAGGAAGAGGGCATGTTAATGCAATATGAATATTTAAACCCTGCTTTGTACAAGATGGATGCACTGAGCTGTTTTTTAATGTGTTAGTTCACAAGGGAATTACAGTTAACAGGAAGACATGTCATCTCAACCCGACAAATTATTCTGACTCTGAGCTGACCATTCTTTACTCTTACACCTTAATAATGCATGCTTAGCAAAGAAGAAGAAAATACCAATTTTAAAGTCTTAGGTTTTACCTGGCCGGGTTTCAAACCCACGACCTCCTGCACTCAAGCAGAACATGCTACCACAAGACCACTCATGTGGTAAAGGAGCATAATAACTCAGGTATACAAATCGCAATATATTAACCTTTCATTATCATTCTTAGCCAATATCATTACTAAATATTATCCAGAGATAAAATCTTTAACTGTTGATAAAAGCGATTAGGGTAAAAATGTACTAGACTGCAGTATTAAGCCACATCTTATAAAGTGATAGTGGACCATCAGATTATTTCATAATTTTTCTAATTCCCTAAACTTTCCCCTTTTTTCCAGAAAATATCATATGTCTTCTGTATATGTATTAATATTTCTTTGTTAATAATTTTTCAATATATTTTCTTTCATACGTTTTTATTTGAAACTTTATCTTAACATGATTAGTACCATATCTTCATCCTGTTTGGACCATCCCTGAGCTGCTACTATCTGTTGGTGGTCACGCTTAGCTGATATCAATCTGGCTAATCCATGGATTTTGTTGATGTTCTGCACTTTCTGTACCTGTTGTCCCTCTTCCATAAGATGGTCGTCCTCATATTTAGACTGATTCTTCCCCATCTTTCAGTTTATCTGCAATAAAGTCGAAAACAGGCTGTTAGATGGTAGATATCAAAATGTGTTCAAATTTGTAATGGACAATGTCAATATAAATTGTGCAAACATGGCATACAAAAATTACTTGGTGTACATTTTTATTACTTTTATACAAAAATTACATGGTGTACATTTTTATTACTTTTATACAAAAATTACATGGTGAACATTTTTATTACTTTTATACAAAAAGTAAAACAATGAAATACATGTAGTTTACAATACAGTTCAATGTATTGTTGTTTTATCATTTTGTTCAATTTTGTAAACACCTGATGTATGAATATGTTCATTTACAATTTTCATGATTTTTCTCATTTGTCAAAAGTTCAAATTTATGTTTTGAATGGTAAACTAATACATGTTTACCTGATAATGTAAATTCTAACATGATGTCCTTCAAATGCTTTGAGTACACACCCATGGTTAAATATGAATATATATTGTTGGGGCTGAACATTCCCATTGTTCTCCCACATCATATGCCTTTATATGAATAAGCTACCCGACGTCAGAATATAAGCATTTTACGGGAAAATACACGCTTGTGAAAAGGAAAATCATCACAACAAAGAAACGTAAACAAATGATGCTAAAATGTGTTATATTAGCCATTTTTGTATACATATCAGACATATAAGTACAAAAAAAATGTACAATAATTATTAGATTCATCCAAACTGATCTAAATATGTTATTGTAAATAGTTTAAGCATCATCATTTATTCAGTTTGCTCCATTATTTTACATCAATTTAATAGTGCGTTTATTTACGGGAACAGCAAAAAATGCCATCACCTAGAGCGCTTCATAAAGTGCCAACTCGTGGTAAAATCATGATATATTCAAGCCCCCATGAATTATTTCTTAATTATCCCACATACTATGTTTAAAAGTTGAAATAGTTTAGAAAAGCTGAAAACATCCAACTTAGTACTTTCAAAATTTTTTAATTAATGTGACTGGGTATCACAAAAATAAGAATATGCATTCTGATATCTGATACATACATGTATATACCGGTATCTGTTAATCAATATTTGACACTTTAATAACATAGTTTGTTATTATAAAATGTATGCAGTTATTATAAAATGTATGCAGGGAACTCAAAATAATTAATCTCCATGTCAATCCATTCTTCAGTAAATTGCAATATATTATTGATTAATAAATGCACACAATAATTTCTGAATGAACAGTTCAGCGTGATTCTCGTAATTAGGTATGATGTCTAGTATTGCAAACATGGAAAAGTCATTAGTGAAGAGATAAAGAATCCAAGAATGCAATAGACCATCTTTCAAAACAAAAACATTTTTTTATGTGTTACCTTTTTGTTTTTCGTTCTTTTTTTGAAAATATCAAACTTCTCTCGAAGGTCTTTATATAGAGGACAATATAAAAGAAAATGAACTTCATCTTCCACTTTATCTTTACAAAGTTTGCAGTATCTTTCACTTGCTAACATTTTTGGTTTGCTATACCTCCCAGTTTTAATTGCAAGTGAATGTGCACTTATTCTAATTTTTGTAAGCAGTGATCTATCATATTTCTTAATATCAAATCTTAAGTAAGCCTTTAAGTCAAATGATGAGCACATTTTACTATAAAATCTTAGTTTACCTGTGTTATTAGATTTGATATGCTCAAGTTGACCTAAAATCTTGCATTTATAAAAGTTTTTTAATGAGTCCTCAAACACATTATGTGATATTTGAAGTGAATCAAAGTTGATTAACTTTTTTAGTTTATGTAATGATTGTACCCAGCAAGAGCTCTTCTGTGTATACAATGTTTTATCTTCAATGAATGCAGATTTTAATAAATCAAATTTTGGGTTGTTTCCAACTTAAATGTCAGTTAATCTAGCATAGTATTTAAACATTAGTTTATATGATATAAAACACACTGGATCTAGCTCAAGTTCTGTACGTAAAGCTAAATTGGAAGCCTTACCATGAACACCAAGAACATTTTTCATAATCATATTCTGAACCTTTTCAAATGGCAGTTTATCAGCAGTGTCAAGATTTATATTAAAATCTGAGATCTAAATTTCAGATCCATAAGTCATAATTGGTGAAATTAATGAGTTGAAAAGTCTTACCCATTTTTCCACTGCAATACAATTAGAATATGGTAATTTTGATTTCAAGGCGAAATATGCCTTACATGCTTTATCAGCAAGATTTTCAGCTGCTACATTAAGTTTACCTCTATTGTTGAAGACTATACCTAAGTATTTATATTCATTAGCAGATTCTAATGGTTGGGGACCAAAATAAAAATAATGTTTATCTAATAAATATCTATTTTTACTATTTGATAAAAATCATAGTTTGGGTTTTCTTGGTGTTCACATTTAGGCCCCAATCAATACAAAAGGATTGTAAGGCATCCACACAGTGTTGCAAGCCATTAGGTGTTTCTGAAATTAAGATTAAATCATCTGCATAAAGAAGACGACTTAAGTTATTCTGATTTAAATTAACTGGATCAGACAAAACGGGGTTGAAATAGGAATCTATGTCATCAACAAAAATATTAAAAAGGGTGGGGCTAAGACTGTCCCCCTGTTTCACCCCTAAATTAGCATGGAATGATTCACTAATAAATCCATCTGTGCTATGTTTTAAGTGTACTATATGCTTTTAACTTATATATGTCATTTATGGTATATCTTACTATGCATTATATGTTTAAAATTGTGTTGTTTTCGTGACTTTTGTATGTGTGTATTGTATTGTGTGTGTGTATTGTATTTTGTTATTAAGTCGATTTGAAAAGCTCACTAGAGCTTGTGTTATGTAGTTTATTGAATATCGACTCTAAATAAAACTTTGAATCTTGAATCTTTACAACAATATAATGTATTACTATACATATGTTTTAACAAGTCATAAAATTTCCCACCTTTTCCCTTTTTGAGCAATTTATGTAGTAATGCCTTTCTTACAACACTGTCGAATGCCTTCTTAAAGTCCACAAAACAAATGTAAAGATTTTTCTTACACTTATTTAAATATTTATTAATTAAAGTTTTCATTATGAATATATGGTCACTTGTTCTATATCCTTCACGAAAACCACCCTGCTTAGCGCTCAACAAGTCTTTAGACTCTATGAACACAGTTAATCTGTTTTGCAGCAATGAAGTAAATAATTTACCTAAACAGCTAGAGACACATATACCTCTATAGTTATTGCAATCATTTGGATCACCTGATTTAAAAATTGAAGAAATATATGACAGATTCTATGATTTTGGAAATTTTCCACATTGTAGTATTTTATTAAAAAGTTTTACTATAACTAGTACCATGGATGAGGCACTACATTTAATAAACTCATTCAATATCAAATCAGGACCACCAGACATGCCAGACTTACCAGGTTTAAGTCTAGTGATACCCTTTTTAACTTCATTACAAGTAAATGGGTAATTCAGAGAGCAATGATTGTCTTTTGATGTTTCAAGATCTTATAAATAATAAAGCTTTAAGGTTCATGTGGACCCTATGGCTAAAATGGCCGTATTCTCACCTCAAAATTTACTCTGAGTACAGGCAAACCTGTGCATCTGGAAAAGTTTTAAGGCATAGCATGCCCTAGATAAATAGAATTCAAATGCATTGTATGATGTAGAAAATTCATAACTTAACTGGATTTTGCCGTACACTTTTTTTCGTCCCTGTAGAAGACGATAAAATTAACAAACAGTTGAGTTTACCGTGATATGGTCCACTCAGGTACACAGTATTATTGTCAGGTATCTATTGTCCATCTATACACCTTATCGCTATTTGTCCGCCATTGCTGGAAATCACACAGGTTCCCGTAAAATTTTGACGTCATAAAACAAAATATCTGACGCCACAATGGAAAAGTGATTGTTGTTGACGTCAAAAGTTCAAGCGGCAGGGTCAGCCGGGATTAGCGATAAGGTGTATTGTCCATGTCATTTAATACAGCTCACGTCAATTATTACCTGTGGGGAAGTTCTCAAACCTGTTTCTCAACTTAGTTTATTTTGGCACCTTCTGGAGGAATGAAAAAAAGTGCATGGCAAAATCCTGGTAAGTTTTTATTTTTCTCAAACATAAAACATGTTTGAAATTTATTTATCTAGGGCATGCTATGCCTGAAATTTTTTATAGATGCGCAGGTTTGTCTGTACTCAGAGTAAATTTTGAGGTGAAAATACAGCCATTTTAGCCATAGGGTCCACATGAACCTTAAACCGAAAAAATGGCCAGATTGTAAACAAACACAAGTTTATCATTATGAAATTAAAAAAAAATACGCTTTAACCTCGAAATAGTGGGAAAATAATCTCGTCAACAACAAACAAAATGCACTGCAGATACTGAAAGCACTCCATTACAGTTTTAGATATGTAAACTTTTACTTGTGTGTGTATTCAGGGAAAATCCAGGGGAAATCATAGAAAAGACTCCATGTTGTTTACCTTGGAGAAGTGATACCTTTATGGATCCTAGCACACTCGACCCCCCAAAAATTCGGACTAATGACAAAAATAATAGTCTTTAAAAAAAATGTAAATTTTAACAAGATATAAAAAAATTTTATATGTAGGACTCGGAACCGCGATGGTACCCCGAACCGCGATGGTCACGCTGAAGTGCGATGGTCTACGCTGAAGTGCGATGGTTAACACGCTGAAGAGCGATGGTGACATTGTGACGTTAACTTGTTGATATTTACGCTGAAGTGCGATGGTGGTTACGCTGTAGTGCGATGGCCAACCTAAGAATTTGTGTAAAAGCAAAATGTATATGAGCTGTTTCATTAAAAAAAACACCAATAAGATTTGACAAAATAAGCTGCTATAGCCTCTAATTTGGAAGATGGTTTAATATCTGTTTAGATTATACCAAAGACTTTTATTTTAGTTTTAATCTAATTTTCTAATTCTCCCATTCTCCTTTTAGCACGCAAGAGTATGGAATAAGGTTTTGAAGGGGGGAAGATTCAGCGTGTAGGTCTTTATAATAGTACTAAGAAGTGTATATATCATTTACAGAGGCGGATTTAGGGGGGGGACAGGGGACCCGATCCCCCTTTTCTGTGGCTCATATATATATATAGGGAATCACTGAAGCATGACTGGAGCGGACCCCCTCTTAGGCAGTCAGCGAAAATTTCTGGATCCGCCACTGATTTACTTAAATATTATGATAAAACTTAGTAATTGTTCACAACAATTCTTCATCAGTTTGTATATACCTGATGACGAAACAGTATTCACGAAGTAAAATACCGCCAAGGAAATATATGCTTCACTGATAGCGAGGCTTGTCAATTATTTCACGAAAAATAAAAGAATAGAATAATCAATTGGGAAGTACACATAGGGTTTAGTCAGGTTAATTTCTGTCTAACATGTTGTAGACCATTAACACTGAAACCATAAAAAAAAAAACAAGACTAGAGCGATTGTGTTCTCTTTCAAAACTAAATTTATCTCGTGGAATAAAAAAACATTATATGAACTTGAAATAGCAAAAACATTGAAACATTGCTAATACTTTTTTATTTACTTATTTTTTTTTATTAAATTGCCCACATAAAATCATGTGCCGATTACGTAAAGATGAATTAAGATTAGTATACCGTATTTGTCGTACAAAAAGTCAGTGGAATAATTCAGAATACTGGTTATCACATTTGGTGACCAAGTTCATCTTTCAGACGCTTTGCTGCCTAAAATGTTTAAACATATGTTTGTAACGTTTAAAACTGTTCGGGACTTGAATCGTTCGTTTCATTCCCCCCTTACTTTCCTTTATTAGCATGAAACTTTCATCTACAAAACCTATTCTCCTGCCTGCGAATCCATGTTGTATTTTGAAAACGTCACATTATTCAAACGTCATTTGATACACAAAACCATCGCACTTCAGCGAAAGGACCATCGTACATCGGCGTGGACCATCGCACTTCAGCGTGACCATCGCACTTCAGCGTCCCCATCGCACCTCCGAGTCCTACATATATATATATAGGCAGATAGCAAACCAATGAGTTACAGTTGAATATCCCACTTTAATCTAATTAGTCGTCAGATTGTGTTATAGTTCGATTTACAATGGTAAATATTTGTGACGACTTTTTGTGTGGGACGAGTCCGAGAACGTAATGGTACGACTTAGTAAGAAACCGATTGGACCCGGAATCTCCCGAGAAAATATATCAAAACGAGGTCGATGGCGCCAAGTTGGAAGTGAAATGAACTGCTGTCAAATGAAATAATATTTATCAAACATTAATAAGGTATATTTACGACTAGTTGTTTGGTAATGTAATTAGGGATTCTGTTTGTCAAGATAAATTTAGTAAGCACGACCACAGTATAGGTATAGAGACACGTGAGAGTCTAAGCAAATAAGTGTTTTTGTTTACATTTTAACAAGGTATACATCCATATGTCGGTATATATTTTCTTAGCATAGTATACAGTCTAACCAATTCCAAATCAAGTAGAAATATCATTCTATATCACCAATAAAAAATAATAACAGGTCGGTCTGTCGATGTGTTGGTAATCATGGTAATTTACTCAAAATTATACACCACAAATTATACACCTTATCGCTATTTGTCTGTCATTATTGTATATCACACAGGTTCAGGTAAAATTCTGACGTCTTAAAACGAAATATCTTACGCCACAATGAAAAAGTGATTGTGTACGACATCAAAAGTTCATGCGGCTGGGTCAGCGGTGATTAGCGATAAGGTGTATACAAACACTCCATTGGTTTTGAACATGTTGAAAACATTTTCATTTGCAAGTTTCTGAAAAAAACATACTATAATAGAAAATTATGATGCATTCAAGAAAAATATACTTTACAAATTGCCGTTTGTGGGAAAAAATCTTGTTTTAACTTAGCATATCTAACTGGCAAATATTTTCTATGCAATTAACCGAAAGGCCACTTGTCAAGCTATGCATATAACCAGACAATTTAACATTTATGAATGGGAAATGGTTTTGTGCAGATGAAAAGTATGCAGTTAACCGAATTATGCTACATGAATTAAGCGGTATGCAATTAAGTGGAATCAACTGTAAAAACATTCCAACTCAAAACACAAGTCCAAAATAAACTGACAAAGCCATGGTTTAAAAAAGAGCAACAGTACACAAAAAACAAATGTAAACTGTTAAACTTTGATTAAATTTGAATACATGAAATGTGTTTTTTAATCATTTGTAACATGTGTATTATTTACAGAATGTTCGTGAATATATCCAACAGTGTTAGAAGTTCAACACCTGCAGCGGAGAGATCAATATCAAAGACCAGAATCTGTAATGATACGTTAGACAGTGGTATTTTCTCTCCCTTAGCTAACAAAATGAATAAAGATCCAACTCTGTTATCTACTGGAATGTTACAGATTAGTCCATTGAAAATGCCGTTATCTCCAGCAAAAATTAAAAATGAGTCGATTATGTCAGAAATGACTGACATCAGTATTTCAGAAGAATGGGAAAAGGACTTTTTTTCCAATTTTGAAGAAAATTTGTTCAACATGGATATTGATGATCGCATGTTGTCTGACATTTTGAAGTCCCCAAAGGGAAAGGCTGCCATGAATGAAATGATACGCTCACCAAAAGGAAAAGCATTTGTTAATAAAATGATGAAGTCACCAAAAGGAAAATTGATGAAACGACAGTTTGATAATGAACTTCCAGGTTTGAGCAATGAAAGCCCAAGCAGTTTTGATGCAAAACAATTATCCACTACACCTATGAAACCAGAGTTAAAAGGAATGCTGAAAATGTCTAATTCAAAGCGTAGATTAACAATGACAGACCCAAATTTACAGGGTAACATGGACACTGATGCAGAAATAGATCTTTATATACAACAAAATATCTTGGGAAAGGTTAAAACTGAGAATAATCAAATACAGCGTAGGCAAAGGACTGAATTTGTTCCAATTCAACCCAAAGAGAACCAGGAGCCAGTTGTTTGGCCATCACAAGAGAGATTAAAATTTGCCAGGGCACAGTTCCAAAAAACGCTGCAGATGGCAGTACAGAAAGTTTCACAGGACCCTAATAAAAAAAAAGTAAAATTTCAAGAGCCAGCAAAATATAGAATGGATAAGTATCCAGAAATAAAACAAGCACTTGCAAGACCAACTGCAGGTCCAGCCAAACGTCAGTTTCCTAAGATTAAACCATTAACTATCGAACCTAAAGACCTCTTAGTGCCCTTCATGGAAAGTTCAGAAAACACATCGTGGTACATGTATGATGATAGCGACGATGATGATGAAGAATGGACAGAAGATGTACCATTCTCTTCACAGAAAAGGAGTAAGAACTCTAGATTACAAAACAAGCGACGGAAATATTGATGGAGAATTCAATTTACTTAACATATTTAAATATATTTGTACATGTATGATGTAGTTACTGCAAACATGATAAAAAATGTTCATCTCCACCAAGGACCAGACAATTTATTTTTTCTTATACTTGCACATTCATCTTTCATGTCTTTATGTCACAGTTACAATTACAAAATGTAGCTTAATACATGTAATTGAAGCTTCACTGCCGCTGGTTGACATATCTATCATGTTTTGTCTGTTTAAAAGATACATGTACATGTATGTCATATTAAAATAATTTTCTTTTTCGTTTTGATAGAACAAAAGATTGTAAAAGTAGATGGTTTAATTTTTGCAATCTTTTAATATAGTACATCTTATATTATACACAGTAAAACACCCAACTTAACCCGGTTCCAAGATATCCTCATGACTATATATGACTAGATATCGGAACATATACATGTCACAAATAACCAGCAGAAAAAAAATCCCCCCCCAAAAAAATCATTTAACCAATCTGATAGTAAGGGCTGTTCCAGAAAATACTATGTCCCCTCCAGGGACGGCACTTTTTTTTTAACCCCCACCACCCACAGAAATAAAATTTAATTAGAACAGCACTCCCTTTGCATTTTGGTATTTCAAATACAACCACCCACATAATATTAAAAAAAATTGCCTTCCCTGGGGGGGGACATAGTATTTTCTGGAACAGCCCTAAAGGGAGCTCCAATTCTAAATCAAATTTTTTATTAAATATAGGATTTCGCTATAATTTTCTATAAATGAACTTTATCTTATACTTAATAGAAAAATGAAATAAAAAAATGGGGTCACCGTTCATTTACACTAACAATCAGCCTTTAAAAGAAGCATACATTTTTGGTAATGTCCTTTTTTTCTGTTGAACTAATAGGAGAAATAGCGGTAATATCGAAATAAAAAAAAAACCTAAATTAGTTTGTGTACAGCCTATTCGAAAACAACAATAAAAAATATAGGTCACCAGAGATGCAAGCAGTTTTTTTTTCCTGTCAGACAATGGGGCCTACAGGGTACCAAGTTTTGCCAGACCCATATTTTCACTCAAAAATCAAGTGAAATTATGCTATTGAACAAACGTTAATTTTGATTTTGTTGATATTATTATTATTTTAAAATAACCTGTGATTCATAACAATTGTAGTTTATTGAATAATACATTACATAATATTGATCTGATTAAAAGTTATTCTTCACAAGAGTACTTGGAAACAAGAAAGTCATTGGTAGTTTCATTCTGTTCAAATTCAAAATCTGACTCATAGTCAGAATCATTATCACTCCCAGATTCATTCGTCTCATTATCTACCTTCTCATTTTACAGCTTTATCAACTTGAATAGGTGACTGGTTTGGTCTTTTACCGGGTTTCGACCCACTTACAAATTTTATCGGCCATGACATATTTCCTGAACTTATCAACTATGCTTAATAGACCTCCTTCCTAGAGAGCGAATTTCTAAAACAAAAAACATGACGGAAATACGGAGAATTGTTCGGGGCGAGATGGACAAGGTACGAAAGACTATTACTGGGCGGAAATACTGGTTCCCGGAGTTAGAAAATGCGGGGGAACAGGACATTTACTTTTATTAAAGATGATCGCAATTTTATAAACAAAATACTCTGCCGGGGCCGACGGGGATTTCAGTTTTGGCGGACCCAAGCGGACTTAAATATTGCCGGCCATCAGGTCCTGCACAGCTACGAGTTTTGCCGGACGTGCATAAATTCTGCCCCTTAGGTCCGACGGGTCAGGCAAGTAGTTGCATCTCTGGTTCACCGATGAGTTAATAAAGATATTTAAAAAAATGGTGTTTTAACTTTTTTTCACCAAAGGGAGATAATTTGGAGCTTTTTCAATGATATCTACATTTTTAAAGTCACCTGGGGCCAACACGAATTGATTTTTTGGAATGATTTTTGTACCATATGATAAAGTAACAACTACTAAAGGTAATATTAATTAATAAAATTTGTAATGAAAAACAAATGTTTAATTTTTATCTGAAAATCTTATACCTGCGAGCCTCCTTAAATATTGTATTGAAATTTTTAAAGCAAATTCTTTTTACTGAGAGTTGTCTGATGACTGCAATATCCAAAAGATAACATGCACCACATTTTTCATACATGTACTTGTTACCTCCAATGAACTTCAAAGAGGACAAATTGTATGTAGTTTGTAACCAGCTTTCAGTAAATATTGTTCGATATATATATCGTACCATTTGTACTCCTGAATATATATGTACATTTACAATGTAGTTTTCACTTCATAATATACAAAATATATAGCCTACTGTTGTTAATGTTCGAAATTATATTTATTTATAGTAGATTAGTTTATACTTAAATATAAATTATATGTGTACTATATATTTCTTTTTGCTGTATAAATGTCACTTTAGTTCAATTTACCAATTAACAATATTTTGAAATTTGAATTCTCTCATTTTTCAACTGTTTTTTTTTTTAAAGCACAACATATTTTTTAACCTCACCTTGTGTCTTTTGGTTACGTTTTCAAGGAATTTTCTAATCTAGCTTTATTAATATTGATCATCATTTTTTTATTTGTACATGAATATACTTGTTTATATATACTTTAAAATATCAGCTATGAATTTTTTAGTTAAGTTGGCACAGAAAAAAACTACTTTAAAATGATATCAAACAGCTGATATTTTACAATATTATAAAACTATATGTATAGAACACACCGGAGACAACACTGTTCTAAATTAAAAAGAAAAAGATTGAAACAAAGGGAGATAAAAATGTGGATTCTTCCTTGGTTTAAACATCAATATAAGAAAAATAAATGTTGTTAGTACATTAGGAAATTGATAGCTAACAAACATGTATTATATCAAACTAATTTTACACATATCTATGGCAACATGATGTTCTGCTATAACATTGCATGTCATGATTTTGATAAAATTGTTTTTACTGTGCATGTAACTATTTATTAAAAAAAAAAATTGTTTGAATATATAGGACCCGTGCTACATATTAACTGTAATAGAAATTTAAGAGTACTATTTGAATTGCATTTAGCATTGTAATACTTTATTGTTGTAATTTTTCATTATTAAATACTGTTAAAACTAAGAAAATTATAAGGAAACAATAGAATTTTATGTCAAAAGTTTCCCCACTGTATAAAATGTATTACTGTCCTTATTTGTTATGAAATAAGTTGTAGTTGCATAAACACAAAGCTTATTTATCATGTTTTTTTCCTTTTTTCATTATATTTATATTTCTGTGTGTGAGTTTTCATCACTATCAATAACTTGCATGAATATACAATGTATGATTTGATGTTTTAAATTTCACTATTAGGGCTAGTATCTAAATTTTATCAGAATTCTCTTAACCTACTGGTGACTTTGTTCGTGATTGGTTAAAACCAGAGAATAGAATGCATAATGTGCAATTAATTGAATGTATTTTTTTTATCTGTGTAGAAATTAATGTGATATAGATGTGATAATTTTTCTAGGTACAAAAAAAATGAATACATTCACTTGTGTAATCAGAAAAGAAACATTGAGACTAAGATATTTGTTGTTATTTTTATTTGTCTGCAATGAAATTCAAATAAGACCAGACATGCATATTAGTTGTCCTTCTGTCCATTGTGTAAACAATAGCAAATACATTATTATTATTATATTGATTTTAAACCCAAACAAACAAAATTTTTATGGGAATGTATAGGATTCCTCATGTCCAACATTCCTTCCTTCAGTCCATGTGCTTTGTAAGTGCAACTCCTATACAGCTACAATGTATACAGTTTAGGAATTCTCCATCAAATCATGGTACCACATGTCCATATCTCAGATACGCAATAGGTCAACCATATTTGGTGTAAGGAATGATTGTAAAGTGTACATGTTCAACTGGCTGGTCTCATCTGACCTTGATCTCATTTTCATGTTTCAGTGGCTAAAGTGAAGTTTTTTGTGTGTGGTTGTTTTTCTTTCTTATACTTAATGCAATAGGTATGTTTGGTATATGGACATATTGTACATGGCACTCAGTCAGGTTTTATTTGACATTGACCTTATTTTAATAGTTCATTGCTAAGTGTTAAGTTTTATGTTTTGATCTGTTTTTCTTGGACTATTTGCATTATGAATAAGGTCAACTATAAGTGGTGTATAGATGAAATAAGAATATGTGGTGTGATTACCAATGAGACAACTCTACAAGAGCACAAATGAAACAGAAATTAACAATTATAGGTCACCATACAGCCTTCAAAAATGAGCAAAGCCCATACCACATAGTCAACTACAAAAGGCCCTGTAATTACAATAATAAAACAATTCAAACAAGAAAACTAAAGACTTAATTTATGTACAAAAAATGAATGAAAAACAAATATGTAACACATCAACCAATGACAAAACACTGACTTGGGACAGACACACACATACAGAATGTAGCAGGGTTAAACATGTTTGCGAGATCCCAACCCTCCCCCTAACCTGGGCCAGTTGTGTAACAGTACAACATAAGAATGAACTATAAAAATCAGTTGAAAAAGTCTTAACTCACCAGATGGATACACATAGAAATACTACACTGAGTGGCAGGTACTTGTATCCCAAAAACAAAAAGACACTTAAGCACTGATCTGAGAGTTCTTGCAGTTACTGACAGCTAGTTGAAAGCCACTAAAAACTATTAAAGAAAATCCTGCATCTAAGACTAAATTATCAAACAGTACACATCCAATGGATTTATTGTAAAAATGTCAAACAGTCAGAGAAAAACAACCCTGTGCATTCTTGTGTTTTGGTATAAGCAGAAGGTCAACTACATTTCATGTATGGAAGGGTTGTAAGGTGTACAGGAACTAAGTATGTTCTGACCTTGACCTCATTTTCATGGTTTCTTGGTCAATGTCTTGACAGAGTCAAAAAGCGAGACATACCGGTAGGTATGCTGTTTTTTGCGGTGGCGTCAACAATGTATTAGTTTGTGATAAGGTCTAGTTTATGGTGAACCACAAGTGGTAGGGCAATCATATTTGGTATTCAGTTGTATAAGCATTTGTACATCTCATTTCCATGGAGAATATTTTGCCTTGCCCCTCAGTCACAGTCTAATGACTTTGAAACTTATGTTAGTTTACATGTATTAGTTTGTAATAAGATTAGTTTAAGATGAACTGCTTATGTTAAGTCAATGATATTTGGTATGCAAATTTATTGGCATTTGCAAGTACATGTATTGTTTCCATGGAGATTATATAGCCCAACCCCCTCTGCATGGTTCATTGACGTTGAAACTTTTACATAGTTTCCATGTTTAATTTTTGTTAATGTGTGTGTTTAGGTTTGGGAACGACTTATAATAAGTCAATGGTATTTGGTATGCAGTTGAACTAACATTGGCACATCTCATTTACATGAAGATTGTTTAGCCATGTCAGTCATGGTTCATTGACTTTGAATACTTGCATAAATTGTGTAAGATGTTAAAGTATTGCTAATTTGAATTCAACATTTGCATAATCAAAATTACAAAAAGGCGAGACATATGTCTGTGATAACAGTTAATTTGTGTTTTGGTCTGTTTTTCAAATACAAGAAGCAATAGGTCAAATGTATTTGATGTATGGAATACTGCAATTGTCCTCATTTTCATGGTTAAGTAATGTTTTTGTAATGTTAATTTCTCTCTTATGAGTACATTATAATAGAATATTATATTTGGTATGTGCTTACCTTACAGGGTACTGATTTCAGTTTTCATTTGACTGTGACCTCATTTCATGGATCAATGAACATGTTTAGTTTTCTTGGTAATGACTAAATGTCCTTATTTCATATACTATTATCAGTAGGTCTACTTTGTTAGTCGTATAGAATAATTGTATGGTGTACATGTCTGTTTGACTGAATTTATCTAACCTAGACCTCATTTCCAAGGTTTATTGGACAATGTTTTAATTTTTGGGTTTGGTTTTATATCGCTCAAATATTTTAAGTAATTGTTTAATTATATTTGAACAATTGTAAGGTGTACATGTTGTTCTTGAAGGATTCATCTGACCTTGACCTCATTTTCATAGTCTGTTTGGCAGTTATAAGTTTTAAGGTTATTCGATACTATAAGCAATAGATACATTTGGTGTATGCAATGAGTGAAAGGTGTACATGACTGTTGGCAGAGACATATGACCTTGACCTCATTTTCATGGTTCATTGGTCAATATTAAGATTTTGTGCACAATTACTAGAAGCAAGAGGACTACTTTATTTGGTGTATGGAAAGATTGAACAGTGTCCATGTCTGTCCGGCATGGTTTATCTGACTGTGACCTCATTTTCATAGAACATTGATAATGTTAAAATGTCATTCTTGTGGAAATCCTTTACAAACTTTCAACAAGAATTCAATGATATATAAAAGACATTTCATTGTTTGCACTCATTGCTTTTTATGATCAGTTTATAAAATCACTGAATCTACTAGGCTTATATGTAGAAATGATAAAGGTCCCTCTGATCTAACCAATAACCTCGAAATTGGTATATGCTGCCAATGCATAGCAAAAATGAAGGTCATTGATGATAAAAAAAAAATGCTTCACTGAGCGCACCCTCATAAGACTGAGAGGTTGAACCCTAAACAGGTGGGGCAAATTTGGACACAATATTCAAGCTTGAAAGTGTTTGAATTGGATTGTGATAAAATTTTTGACATGATATAGGTTTCTGACACACAAAAAATGTGGTCAAAGATGTTATGAATCTATTGCGCAATACTGTACCATTGAATGTTTATTCTTTCTTCTTCAAACCTCTCAAAAATTAGAAATTTGAAAAATTTAAACAAAAATATGAACCCCTTAAAAAAATCCCAACCTCCAAAAAACTTTTTGAATCCCTCCTTGTAACAATTACCCCCAAAATCAATCCAAGCCTTTGTTGTATTGAACCTTGTAGTACAATTCTAAAGAGATCCATTCAATTAAACACAAGTTAGTCTGGAAACTAGAAAAATGCTTGTTTTGTCCCTTTTTTGGCCCCTTATTCCTATATGTTTGGGGCAATTACCTCCAAACTCAATTCCAAACTTCCCTTTCTGATATGGAACCTTGTGGTACAATGTCATAGAGATCCATACACTCACACATAAGTTATTGTCAAGAAACAACAAAAATGCATTTTTTTGGCCCTTAATTCCAAAACTGTTGGCACCACAAGACCACAACCCCTAAAATAAATCCCAACCTTCTACCTGTGATGTTTAACATTGTGTTACAATTTCAGAGCAATCTAAATACTTATACACAAGTTTTTATCCTGAAACTAGAAAAATGCTTGTTTTGGGACCCTTTTGGGCCTCTAATTCCTAAACGGTTGGGACCATCATCCCCAAAATCAATCCCAACCTTCCTTTTGTGGTATTTTAACCATCTTTAAAAATTTCATAGAGATCCATTAACTGAAACTAAAGTTATTGTCCAGAAACCAAATGTGTCTTCAGACACCGACACAGACAACGACGACGCAGACGACAACAACATCATACCATTATACGATCCCAAATTTTTTTGGGGGTCATATAAAAAGGACCAATGTTTGAGCTGAAAATAATATCTTGATAATTCCATTAATTTGTTGGTCCTAAACATGCATTTAATATGTAGCACTAAAAATTAACCAAACAACCAATAAATCAAGTTCTATATATATACATCTGTTAAGACGATACAAGGTTCATTCACATATCAAAAGAAAGAGATTGTGATAACATTTTGTGAGGGAATTCAACGTTTGCTATACAACAATTCATTTCAATGCACTTTATAACACTACCATTATACCAATAGGGATAAAACAAAATTGCAATGTTTCAGGGAATTATTTGACTTTGTATCCATGTATTAATTATGAAACATTAAATGTCTAAAAATGGAGAATTTTCTGTATAATCAATACTTATGTATACTTTTGAAGCCCAAACTTTCTTTGGTCTTAAATACAAAAACAAATGATCCAATAAACTGTTAACACATAATTGTCTTGCCTTTTTGTTATTTTGATAATGCAAATGTTGAAATCAAAATAGCAATACTTTAACATGTAAGTTATGCAAATATTCAAAGTCCATGAACCCTGACTGAAGTTACATGGCTAAACAATCTCCATGGAAATGAGATGTGCCAATGCTTTTACAACTGAATATCAAACACCATTAACTTCTAAACTATGTAAAAGTGTCAAAATCAATGAACCAAAAATGAGGGGTGGCCCTGTTGGTGCTATATAACCACCAGGAAAACAAATGTCAAGCGAGACAAAAACTATATCAATTTAAAACAACATATTTGTGTAATTTTAGAAAAACATGGTTGGCAAATTTAAGTTTATTTTTTGCAATAACAAATAAAAATTTTACACCCACAAAATAACCTGCAATATATATACTGTATCATAAAAAGTCCAAATCATTGTAACTCATTTCTTGCATAGTAAAACTTTAATTTAGTAAAATTAATACAGTAACAATTATTTACAATATGTCAACCAGTTGAAAACATACATTTTTACATATATAAATATGGTCGATTAGTGCTAAATACCCTGAGAAAAATGTAATTATATTCTGAAACAAAATTCATTCATGTGATTAAAAACATTCAAGCATAAAACTGTGAAGAACACTTTGAAGGAAATCTGTAAACTATAAAGACAATTTAAGGAAGATAGGGCATTTTTTTCTAAGCACCCCTTCTGGGCATGTTGCATTCTGTTTTCAACAGAAACATCTAAAACTTTAAATTGAAGCATTCAACTATACACAAAAAAAATGTCCAAAGTGTAAGTGTATTTAAAATTTCAGAAAAAAAATCCTGTTAAAATCAAGGGCAGATAATAATACTGAATTTGATAGGACAATTTGTGGTTTGTTTTTGGTGTTTTTTATTTCTCTAAATAAAATAAAATAAGGTTTGTGATCCCCTATTTTATTTGATAATTTGAAAGTATGGATGAATCCAATTGTCACATTGATCTTTAGTCAACTATATATGAAAAAGAATTATTTTTATAAATAATGAAAAAAAAATGTTCTGTAAATTCAGTATCTGGACAAGCATCCAAAATATGACAGATCTACTAGTATTTTAAACCATATAGTGATAGAATATTAATTATACAAAGAAAATGCTTTATTCATTTATAAAATGAATTTCTAATAGTCAGATTTTTCATATTTCTAAATGTAGAGTATATATGCAAACATATATTCTGTGCTGACCAACCATTCTTACACACATATTTATCTTCTCTCAGTACAAGTAACCAATCATATACACACACTGAAAAGGCACTTTGGTGATTAAAACAAAACTAAAATAAACTATCATCAAACTTGTTCTTGAAATGATTCAACATGTAATCTTTCAGCTTTTTCTTTCAGTTTGTATATTTCATCTTGAATCTTGTCTGTTATGTATTTTCTTATTTCAGTCTGAAATAAACAAATTTATAATTGATTAACATGATCATGCTATGATAATCATGGATATAACAAGATACTTCTTTTAGGAATAAAACCACTATTTCATAGCACAATTGCTTTCTATGTTAAATTCTGTTTTGACGTTTTATTTATCGTTTTCTCGTTTTTGGTTCAATGTGCGTTTTTTGAATTTTTCCCTATTCATTTTCTGTGTTTCATGTGGATAAATATCGTTTTGTACGATATTTGGAAATGGAATCTGTTTCTCTTATGATATATAAACAATATTCAAAAGTAAAATCACAAAAATACTGAACTCTGAGGAAAATTCAAAAAGGAAAGTTCCTATTTTTAAAAATGGCAAAATCTAAAGCTCAATAATTGGGCATGGTCACAATAGAAAATTAAGAGAAAATCAAGAAAATTTGACGTCAGCCGTTAATAATTTTTACCAATGAAGAACTCGGATCAAAAGAACCACTCTTAAGTAAATATATATAAAAATAATCAAAGACACAGGAAAAGGATTAACTGGGCAGGTAAAAAAT